>NW_010258632.1:0-34862 GCF_000690775.1 Eurypyga helias
GCGCGGCCGGGGAGCGTGGGGCGGCGGACCCGCCGTCGGTAACGGGGCTTAAGGGTGTCCTGCCCTCTTTAAAAATAAAGAAATGAGAGGGCAAACCTACCTCTGTAATGCGCTTAAACAAGCAAAACCTCACGAGTTTCCCCTCTCAGGTGAACGAATCCCAAACTTGCTTTTTGGGAACGTTTTCCCCGAGCCGAGGGAGTTTTGGATTGGGCCCGTGAGCTGGCGGCGGGGGCGCCGGAGCTTTAGGTAATTTACGGTGACTAAGGTAAAAGTTAAATGCGAAGAACCGTGAGACGTCTCCTGGTTTTGTTTGGGTTTTTTTAATTCGTTTGAAACGCCCTGGGTTCGGATAACAGGGCTGGCACGCGCGCTGAAAGGCGGCCCCCGCCGATGGTGCGCGCCTGCTTCCCCCTTCCCAGATCCGGAATAGGGATAAATGAGCCTGGATGTGGCCTCCGAGTAAAAAGCGATGCTCAAGTGTGACTTAAGAAACTTTTTTTTGACCTAGGCTATTTGGTGGGATATATTCCTAAAAGCTGTTTTGCTTTTACTTGCTCTTTGCTGAAGAGCAGTAAAATGTATTTTGCAGATCACAGGTGTTAGGTTTTGTTACGCATGCTGATCCCGTGCTTGGATTACAGTTTTTTTTGAAGTCACTTGAAGTCGAGGGATCTTGTTTGTGAGCGTTATAATACTAATAAACCACACTGAATTGCTGTGTGTTCCATAAAAGATGCTGGAATGTACACAGAAGTCTTAAAAACTGCTTTATTCCTTATCCTTTAGGGCTTAAAGAGTATCAGTCTTGGCATCACTCAGAGCCGTTAACTGAAATACTAGCCCATGGGCTACTAACCGGAGTGTTGGTGAGCAGTGGCCACACTCATTGCATCTAAGAAATGTGTCACTGTACCTAATAGAACTGATGTGGTTTTATCTTCTGTGCTATATGTAGACATGTTTTTCCTGCTTTTGTTAAAAGCTGCTTTGAATTAGGAAAATTCATATTTGCGTAGTTCTGTGAAACTGGAACTTGGCTGTTTTTCACGTTATACATGGAATAGTATATGTTCAATTTAAAAAGTATTGGTTAATAGAGCTTTTAAATTGCAAAATTAAGCATTTCATTTCTCAAGCACTTCAGGGGAAAAGAAACCTCCAAACCACTAGCCAAACAGAATTTAGAAGCAAATATTTACAGTGGATAGGTATCATGCTTTATTTCTTTCTGCCTTTTTTTCCCTCAGAAAGTGAATCTTTCAAAACAAACAAAAAACCCCAAAACAAACAACAAACCCACACCCTGCTGTTAACTTGCAGTGGACTTGGACCAGGCCCTTATGCTTCCGGTGCGCAGATGCTCCCAGGAGAGCAGAAGTTTGGGATTTCTGTCAAATCATGGAATAGTTTGGGTTGGAAGGGACCTTAAAGCCCATCCAGTTCCAACCCCCCTGCCATGGGCAGGGACACCTTCCACTAGACCAGGTTGCTCCAAGCCTTGTCCAGCCTGGCCTCGAATGATCCATTGCGGATCTGCTGGTGCTGACCTCTGAGGGTCTGATCCTGTGCTTAGTGGAGTCCCCGGTGAGTCTCTGTGGATTGGAATGATGTGAATTGGCACAGTGACTGGAGTTGGGTGAGTGCGTAGCTTCTCACGTGTGGGGTGAGGCTTGCCTGGCTGCTGTTTCTCAGGATTTGTGTAGCCTCCTTTTGGCTCATCTCTCTGCCCCTGAAGCTGGGTGCTTGGTAGAGATTGTTAATCATTTAAGTTACCTGCTGTAGTTTGGCATCTCTCTTGGATCCTGAAGTGACCACAAGGAGCTTAGTCACAGTTTGAGAAGCAGATTTTGTCCACTGAATCTGTCTAGGCCATGGGTTTGTCTTGTTTTCAAATCTTATCTTCTCCCTATAAATTCATTTTTCACTCAGTCCATGTTTATTCTGATAAAACTGTTCTTCCCACTGAGATTAAGCCAAGGGTTAGTTAAAATCTAAAGCTAGCTGCTAAACTTGGTAATCTGTGAGATTCAGGGTAGACATGGTAAACCATAACGAAAAGAATTACTCCTCTGAACGCAGTATTCATCCTGCACTACTAAGCTGATATTTTATGGTAAAAGGTTTGCTTTTAGTCCTCCAGAAAGAGGCTTTGTGTCTTAGGGTAATGACAGTTGACATAAATCAAACATGTTATTGTCCACAAAATCGTTTAATCTTGTTCACAGCTCATTTCAACAGACACTTAGAGCAGACCTGCCATCAGTAGTAACTGCATTACCGTAGCATGAAAATGTGGGTTTGATAAATATGACTGAACTCTGATTCTTTGGGATGAGTTGATGCAGGATTTTTCAAGTCTGGTGACTAAATAAGCATGTCTTGTGCGAAAGGAAGTAGCATTGAGGGTAAGGCAGTCTGATGTTATGGGATATGAACTTGGGGAAGAGTTTAGTGTGTGGTGTGAACTGTGTTTAATTAAGGTGGGGCATCTTTTCTTGAAGGATCAGAAGTTAGTTGTTGCCCAGCGCAAAACATTGATTGGTACGAGAAGTCCTGCAGCTCTGGGGTCTAGAACTGCAGAACAACTTTTGGCAGTCCCGCTGCTCCTGCATCTGCATGAGGAAACAATAAGGCATTTTTCTTTGAGGACAGTAAAAACAAAACAGGGACTGGGGGTGTGTGTGAATGAATTTATTGGGAGGAAAAAACTTCTTTTCCTCGTCATAAATAATTTGATGGGCATGTGAAGCATTCACATGGGTAGTTGTCATAGCTAACACTGTCTTTTACTTATGGAATCAGGTAATTTTGTGAGGTTTGCGTTAATATCTCACTTAATGCTTTGTAGAGATTAAAAAAGAGAAGGAAAACAGATTGGGAGATAATATGGAACTTTATGCTTCAAATACCTGGTTTTCCCTAATTTTGGCATCAGATTTCACATTCTGGTTTGAACTGTAGATTTGGAACTTAGTTTGTGATGTATGCCTTTTATATTTATAGCTATGAACTTGCAATTTGTTAGCTGACATATGCTTTTGTGTGAGTTACAACTGAGTAGAACATGAAGAAAGCAGATATCTAGCGTTTTAATGTAAAAGGTTTGCTTCAGAAGACTACTTGTATGAGAATTTGAATGTCAAAGGAACAGTTGACTTGTATATTTTTATTAGTAAAAGGGAGCAGCGGTTGATTAAAATGGTAGTCTGGGTTACTGGGATTTCATAAGAGTAAGAATCTCCTGAAGCAGTAAAAAGAAGGATACTCACCTTTTAGTAGCAAGGAACAGACAACATTAAGTAGCAGTTTGGTGCGGAGAGGTTGCGCCAACACTGGGTTTATCATAGGTGGCGGGATGAACGGGAGGGAGGAAGTGAGGGGATGATAATTCAGATCTGTATGGGGAGAGGAAGAGTGTTTATTGTATTGTAGCTTATAGCAGCCATGTCTCTCATTTTCCAGAGTTTGAGCCAGGGATCGCCGACATGTAGAGGAGCTGCAGACTTAGCAGAGTTCTTGTGGAATTCGTTAAACTTTCTTCCACGAAACTGGAAACGAAAAACCTTTTCCTTATCTTTGAACAGATGAGAGGTCGTGAGACCTTTTTCTACTGTGTGTAATAGAGATTAGTTTTGTAAACTGCTATGTTTGCCAGTACCGTGTGTAATGCCACACTAAGCAAGGCACTGCTAGTGCTTTTATGAAACGTGCCAAGAACTTTTAGCAATTAAATCTCCTTGTAGTAAAACAAAACCAAGCAAAACCTTCCCCTCCCAGACAAACAGAAAATTTCAGTTGAGTGGGTACCTTACCAGAAAGAAGTACATGGCTCAGGACCCTTCTTATGAGCCACTATGGCAAAGTAATGAGAAATACAGTTGTGCTGAAGCTGGGTGTGATTTAAACGAAGATCCTGGGTCACTCCGAGCCGTAGGAGTCACAAACACAGTCAGTTTCCATATGCAGGGGTTTAAACTGTGGGGACAGGGAAAGGAATGGAAGTCCCAACTTCAGGAAGACACATGACTACCCTGAAGCTAGCGCTAAGGAGGATGCAAACAGCAAAATGTTGGGTGCCAGAAGTGGTTTGCTACTGCTGGGGTGCTCTGTGTGCTTTGGGGGCTGTACAAGGTCAGGCTCCATCTCCCTGTCCCTCAGCAACTGAGTCAGACAACTCATCTAGCATACCTGTGCTCATCCAGGGACTTCTGTTGGCGTCACTGAGAGCCCCCGCAGAGGACAGTTATGTTCTCTTCCCATCTCACTGCTGCCAGTTTGGGGAGTCTGCTCTGTGGGAAAAGGCGTTTTCCAGGGACAGTGTCCGTTTCCAGGGTCGATTTGCTTCTGCCATGTGTGCAAACCTTGAATTTGCCGGCACTACGGCCAGTCTGAGCTCAGTTGTTTGTGGGGAATGGCTTGATAAAGTGGACTTTTCCCACAGATCTCTGTTTCCTATTTCATCTTTTCCAGAGGGAGTAGAGCTAAATCTAATAGTGGGAGAGGCCTGGCTCAACTGCTGTGTTACACCAGAACAGCTATAGCTGCTGAGGACACAAGGTGTGTGTGTGGGAAAATCTGGAAAAAACTCCAAACTGACAACTATTTATAGCTAAATTAATAGTTAAATTCCCAAAGTTATTTCCTTGTCTGCAGGAGGGCCATTCCCCAGCCAGCCCGCATGCAGATTACCTACCCACCGAACCCCCGAAGCATTGTTTGAAGCTGAATTTCTTTATGGTTACCCATCCCAGTTTTCCATATGTGACAACTGAGCACGGAGGAGGGTATGACAGGACATCTTCCCTTTTATTTCCCAGTGCAGAACCACCTCTTTGGCTGGTTAGCTGGATCTAGACCAAAATACAGAGGAGGCAGGAGCTGCTTGCAGGCTTAAATCTTACTTCTCTTCCCGTAACAAAAAGGAAAGGAAAAACCTTTCCTTTCAGGAAAAGCTCCCTTTTGCCAAATTAGCCAGGTGGAAATAGCAGAGCTTGGTCCAAAGGCATCAAGTTCCTTTTGTCTTGCTTTGAACATTGGAAAAGTGTTTATCACAGACATTTTTAAGACTTGTTTTAATTATTCTTTCTACAGCGAATAGTTGCGTAGCGTGTTCCCGGCCCTTCCCTGTCACTGGTGCCTTATACGGGAGGTAACCGGAACGGCAGCCAAGTATCAGCCTGATGATAAAAGAATTGTTCCACTTAAAATGTCACTAATTTTTAGCATGCTGAGTCCTGTATGAAGAGGAAAGCTTATATTAGTAGCCTCACAATGCTGTTGCCTGTACTTCATTGTTTAAAGGCTGTTGTTGTTTCTTGAAGTTAAAGATAATTGGATTCTTCTGTATTGTGTTATTTAGTGTTTGGCAGAGCAGGAAAGGAGGACAAATTCAATTGCAGGGTAAGGATTTAACGGGGGAGTACCTGTTATTTTTACAAACTGTAGAAAACTGAATATGGAGAATGAAGTCTGTTTCACAGTAATTAAAAGTGTAATTTAACGAACACTAACATCTGGAACTCTAAGGGAATTTCGTGTTCTGTATATGAGCTGCCCTGTGGGATGCTAGGCGATCATACAGCAAGGAAGGACTGTTACAAACATATAACAGCCAACTGTTAAAGCACATTCCTATTTAGTGGGGTAATGGCTTTTGGTAGCAACTATCTGCGCAGCAAATAAACTCGGTGAGACTCAACTTCCCAAGTAAGGTCGTCTGCGGGGCAGATCCTAACAGTGGCGTGTCTGGGAAAGCAGCTGAGTGCATCGCAGAGAGTTCTAACTGTCAAGATAAGGTGGAAGCAAGGAATTCTCTCACTTCTGGTGTCATTAATGTGCGTCTTTATCAGTGGATTTTGTTTGTGTTTGGTTAGTTCACTCAAGTGGTAGAGAACTCTGAGCAGGTGAGTTGATATTCTTCATGACTGACTTGCCACGTTTCATTTCTGTAAATCAAAACCTTTGTTACGCCTGAAGAAAAGTTCTCTTACTAAATAAGGCTGCCTGCTTACAGAAAATAATTTTTCCTTCGCTTCATGAAGTTAGTTACAGCATGAATCTCGATTTATGCAAATCCTGTAGGAAAGGAAGGTTTATGAGGGGGTGGAAACAAAACAAAACTACTGATTATTCTAAATATGATTTCTAGTCAAGTACTGGTTAGTCCTTCCCCAGTCCTAACAGGCGTAGGTAGCATCTTGGGAAGCAATGACCAAGAACAGAGAAGCAAGGCTTATTGAAACAGGAGTTCTCTATGAATTTACCTCTCACATCTCTTGTGAACAAAGTTTATAGATGACCACTTAATATTTAAGTGTGTTAGAAGGATTCTCTTACAAGGTTGATTATTGTATGGAGACTCTTCCCCTACTCTATTTATCTTCTCGGGGAGATTCCTTTAACAGCAAAGGAGAGTTCATATAAAATACGTATTATGTGAGCATCTTAGCCCACTTGTACTCTGGATAAGTAGCGACTAGAAAGTTTTTTTTGTTTGTTTTTGCTTTATGAAAAAAAGAAACTATGTTAAAACCACGTGGAATAAACTGAACTAGAAAGTTTTTTTTGTTAGTTTGCTTTTGCTTTATGGAAAAAGGAATGTTAAAACCACGTGGAATAAACTGTAAATTGTTTATGCTTTGAATCATTTCAACTAGAAACTGAGTGAACTTGAAGTCGGGCAAAATGTCAGTAGCATGAACAAAAATTTGTAGAGCAGAGACTGTTTTGAAGTATTTGAAAAGCCTGCAGTGCAGAATACCGACATTAAACATGCAATGATGGGAGGGTAGGGGGAAGTAAATGTGTGTGTGTGGTATAAACCATGAATATGATTGACCTTTAATATCTGATTAGGAGTTACACGTGGAACTGAAGTCATGTAAAGCTCCCGCTGAGATTCTTCAGCCAAATCTGAGTGTTAGGGCTGTCTCTGAGGTCGAGTTGTACAAGCCATGGCGTGGTTACACAGCAACAGAAGTTGAGGCTGTGGTTCTCAAGGCCAGTGAACCACAGACTGCTGTCGAGCCAGACCATCATGCGCCTTTGATTAATAAACACTCCTGTCCCGTTGACCAGCCGCACGCTCTTGAGGGTGTCTGTGGACCACAGGTTGGGAATCGCTACGTTACGATGAGCTGTGGTATTGGGAACATCGCTTAGTGGGACTTTTTACGGTTGGACTCGATGATTTTAAAGGTCTTTTCCAGTCTAATGATTCTGATCAAATTGTTTCAGGTCAGAAAATGAGTTGCAGGTAACATAAGATTTTGAGAAGGACAGCTTTTGAGTTGGAGGGAGATATAAGGTCTGGAAAACCAAAATCAGGTATTTTGGTTTGGAAGATGAAGGGAGTAGAGAAAGGGATTCCTTCTTCCCACAGTTAAATATTTTTCCTCTCCTTTTCTCTCCCTGTCTGCTTTTTTTTTTTATGAGCCAGTGGAAAAGGGGAAAGAACAAAGTAGAATGCTTTAGATTTTCAAGCTTTGCTGGCAAGCCTTCAAAGGAATTGGAAAATATTTTAGCTTCTTTCCTAATGTCACGGCATGCACCATTTCTTGATCTGCTGTGGTTCTTGGTAACTAGCAGTGTTTACAAGCAACATCCATCCATTCCTTCGACAGGAACACCCTGAAGTCACCCTGAGCCAAAGCTGTCTCCAAGGATTTGAGGCCAGGTCGTGTTAGTGTTTCAGAAGAACAAATGTGAGGGATGAAAACTTGGATTTCAGCCGTGCTGGCATAGTAGTAATATACAGAAGGATGGAACTGTTCAGGCGAGGATTAAAACACGTTTGCCAGCTAATCGGTTTGAGCATGTAAATGTTGGCACTTCCAGAGGGTTGGTTACACCTGGGTTGTAATGTAGGTGCAAGTGAACTTGTATCTTGAGACAGGAATGGTGATGCATCCTCTTGTCTTCCAAGGCTTAGTGCTCTGGGCTTTGTCGTGATGGAGTGCAAAATGAATGGCGTGCTGATACGATCCACCCCGCGACGGTGCTGTGGATGTGTTCGTGGGATAACCAATATGTGGGTATTCAAGTGGAGTTAGTGTGTTTTGCCTCTAATCCCAGCTCCTTCAATCAGTATCAGTGGTGCTGATATTCCTGTCGGGTGATCTAAAGGAATTTTCCACTTAGTTTTGCAGGAGGCACCTGCCACACTCCCTGCTGTCAGGGTGCCACTTGCTCCAGGTTGGTGCTGAAAGTGTTGTCTCTGACAGCTGTGCTTCATTCATAACTCCAAAGACTTAGGCTTGTACTTGGATACCTTTAAGCCCCATTTAATCCCAGAGGGCACCTGATTCATGTTAACTGCTTTGGCTCAGGGATGTGTAAGCCAATTGCGTAGTGGCAAATGAAAAAAAAACCAACAAATCCCTTTCAGTGTTCAGGAAAAAATAGATTAATGCTCTATCACCCAGATCAACGCTGAGAAAATTTCATACGTCTCAATGTGGCCTGACCTACACCGCCAACTTCAGCTGCTGCTCGCAGCTTGTGCTGCAGCCTGGCTGCTGCAGAATAACTTTGCTGAGCACCTTTGGAAACTAGCAGAGAGGTTCCTTGGAGCCTGCCAAAATCGTTGCTGCCTTCACCTTCACTCGTCAGTACGCTGCAGAACTCTGGCCATGGTGAGGGTGCAGTGAAGAAAATATGCTAGCCCATTATCTGCTTAAATAAGCAAAATAACATTCTGCCTTGTAAAATAATCTTTACAATCAAAAGTAACATTTAGGAAAAAACATTAATAGATACATGTCCATCTTTTCACGTGTCCTTTAGATCACTGCATTTTGAAAGGATTGAAAGAATAGTGGAAAATGAAAAAGGAAGCAATTAGGAGGTAAGTGGGGGGAAATTTATATTCTAATAAAAGTAAGTAATTTTAGCTAAATTTCCCTCTGCCCTTTTTATTAAATAAGTAGTAATATTTAGAAAGCCAATTTTGGTTTTGTTTACGGTCCAATCTCAGTTTCAGATTCTGACCCCCAGGCAGGGGATGAGCCTGTTGTTGTTCAGGGAGCAAAAGCTGCAGGAGAAGAACTGGGATGACAATTCCGGTGGTTATACTATTTATCTTAAAAAAACAAAACAACAAAAAACCCCCCACACTAAAACCAAACACACAACCTCTTGGTGTTCTTGGTATTTTTTTCCATGGAGAAGCTCACTTTTGAAACTAGTCTTGACAGTACCTGTCTTCTGTTTGATTTTTCTCAGTCTGAGGAACAGTGTGAATGTGTGTTCTTGGCTCTTTTGCCTAAGTGCTCTGAAGCAGCCGTGTCATCTTTAAAGAACGCTGCCGTACAGACTAAGAGGATAAAAGCTTCTGACTCTTACTTAGGACATTAGAGAGCGATAGTGCCTCTGCATCTGCCTAGGTGCAGTTGAAGAAGCAGTTGCACGATGAGATTTTCTTCCGTCATTGTGGAATTTCTCTCGCTCTCTTGCCTGCCAAGGCGAGGCTGGCTTTTGCTGCAAAGATGATGTAAGGTCCACCCACACCCCCTTCTCTTGAATCGTAAAGTAAATCCTCTCCAGGTATTGCAAACTCATAAACCACAGTAAGAGCAGTGCAGATTAAGCTCCATATTTGTCTTGGATGGAAGGCCAGACTTCTGTCTGGAACGTCTGAATCGGTGCTTTGGGTGCAGCTTCCTTCTATTCAAGGCTGGTGATCATCTTGTCAACAAAGCATCGGATTTGCGGGATGAAGTCACTGAGAGAAGGAGGCTCCCGTCGTATAGGTACATCTAGGGAGGGAAATGGGGGGCATTTTCGTCTGGGGTATAACAAGCGCTGCACCTGCTTATGCTTTTTTCCTTCTGTTTTCTCTTCCTTGGGCAGGTGAGGAATTGGGTTTCTGCTTGGCCAGGAGTGTAGGATTTTTAATGGAAATAAAATACAGCTAACCCTACTTTTCACAAGGAAGCTGCGCTGGATGCATTCTAAGGGCTTTTACATATTGATGTGATCTAAGTTAATATTTGCCAAGGAGTAATGTATGAATAAACACTTAAAAATTTCTTTGTAATTCTTGCTTTCCTTTGACACCTCGGTTGATGCTGTTTCTAATCAAGAAGCCTCTTTTGTTGATACAAAACTAATTCTACTACTCATTGAATTTTTGGTATAATTCTCATCAACTTTGAGGGAGAGAGGGGACTGAGAAAGAATAACCCAGCCTCTGTTGTGGATACCTAGGATATTTTTCTGAAGTGATAGGCAAAAAGAATATATGAATGTACCAACATATTTTTATAAGTGCCTTTTCAAAGTTGAAAGATCTGGTGCTCTTTGATGTACCGACCACATTTGACCCTGTGTACTTCACAGGCGTCGTTCAATCAGTTTAGCAGCTGTTTACAAGGCACCAAAATTCAGGAGGCTTTCATGTTCTTTGAATGAAACACATTCTTTCCTCTCAACTCAGCATCTTTGAATTCATTGAGCAGCACCTACCCCCTAATAGTGTCTTTATGTTCAGTTACCTTGTGCTGTCCAAATGCAACAAAGTTCAAATTGATTAATATAATCAACTGATTTTTCAAGACTATTCCTCTGAATTGTATGTGTACCCGTATGGCTTTGATTTCTAGCAAAGTTAATTCATTGAGATCTATGATGTTTTTTGTCGCTGTGGGTATTTATTGTGAGAAATGAAGCTTGATGTTCATGATCAAAGATTCTGATCCCATATGATTTGTGTCCTCTTAAAATTACTGTGTATTTCTAAAGCAGAGCTTAAAATACTGTTACTTTTTTCAGTTTTCTGAGTTAGTATTACTTGCTTCATGCCCCTTTATTGGCAGGGGACAAGGCAGATATTCCTAATGATAGGGCTCCTTGAAACTGAGTGGTTCAAGATGAGCCTATGTTTGTACGCTAAATTTTCCTAAAGAAAAATATTTGGTAGCTCTTCAATTTTTGTAGGCCCCTGAAAACAAATGCAGTTAGTGTGTGGAATGGGAGTATTCCTGTTAGCTGCTCTTCTTTTGCATGGCTCTAGCATGTTGTAAATCAGCAGGTCTTGTTTTTTCCTACGGAGAAAGTGTGAGGTTCCATATATGACTCAAATACTTAGATTAGTTCATTTTTTTTTTTTGTAAAAACACACTGGGATCCTTTCACCAAAGATGTTAGGTAAAAGCCATTTGTGTTTTGAAGGAACATGCTATTTTGGGGGAGGATAATTCATTTTCCCAATTTATTCAGTCCTTGGCCTTTAGAATGGTATCAACAAAGGAAGTGACTCTTACAGATGCTTTTGTGATGTGGTTCTTAATTTACTGAGAGCTGGACCGAGATCCATTGACTCATTTCACGTAAGCCACCAAAGACCTGTTTCCAGTTACTGCCTGGACAAGGTCTTTGAGCTGAAAGATGCCATCTCCGTCTGCCAGCCATGCTTCACAAGAAACATAACAAACTTGCATTACAAATATTTCAACATTATAATTCAGCCTTTGAAGTTTTGGCGCTTATTTGGCAAAGGATATCTCCAAAGGGGTATTTTTAGCAAACACTATATAGAGAGCTTCAGATCTTCATCTTTTTTTTTTTTCTTTACGTGGAGAATATTTTTACTGTCTGTGAGGTGCCCAGAGTTAAAGTAAAAATGCCAAGATGCTCACGCCACAGTTGGATTCATATTGTCTTAAGTTTGGTGGAGATGGGTCTGCCAGCATTCCGGACAGTTGCCTGGTCCTCCTCCGCTGGAGAGTCCAGCGCTCTGTGGCGCATATGGGGATGGAGTAGGATGCCACCTATTTTCTCTGCTTCAATGGGTCTGTCAGCATTCCAGACAGTTGCCTGGTCCTCCTCCACTGGAGACTCCAGCGCTCTGTGGTGCATATGGGGATGGAGTGGGATGCCACCTATTTTCTCTGCTTCACTGGGTCTTGGAACATATTTTAACTGTAAGTCACATCCATTTGCTGTAGGACTGTTTGAGGTGCTTGAGAAACCGGTTACAGACACGGCCAACAGTTATCAGCATTCCAGACAGTTGCCTGGTCCTCCTCCACTGGAGACTCCAGCGCTCTGTGGTGCATATGGGGATGGAGTGGGATGCCACCTATTTTCTCTGCTTCACTGGGTCTTGGAACATATTTTAACTGTAAGTCACATCCATTTGCTGTAGGACTGTTTGAGGTGCTTGAGAAACCGGTTACAGACACGGCCAACAGTTACAGGCTTTTGAGATGAGTTTGAGAAGCAAATCTAAAGATTAATTCCAAGTACCCTCATCACAGTGAGAGCTGGCATTGTGTCAGCTGCCAGGCAGGATTCGTCTGCCTGCACTTGGGTGCTTAAAGGTTGCACATCCAAGTCAGTTAGTGGTCTTATCTTCCCTGACCGCGGAGGATGGTTGAAAAAGCCCTTGGAGGAGACATTTGCTTTCGTCCTCTGTGAGGGTGACTGTCTCGGGGCTCTGCCACTACAGCTAGAAGAACAGAGGGTAGCACGTTTTTCAGGAGAAAAAGATGGGCGCAAGCAAGGTGCCGGTGGAGTCCGCGTTGTGCAGCCTCGAGTGCCTGTAGGTGCCCAGGTGACTCCTGCGTAGTTTCCGATAGCAACTGAAATTTCAACAGCAGTAAAATCCGCTGGCTTCACCTGAGTAAAATATCCCTGCAGGTGCATGCAGAACCACGTGAATTCAGACTCCTGGTGTTTTGCCGATGGCGTGGTCAGGATCCGTTGTTTTTTCTCCCAAGCAACGTGAGGAATGTGCTTCCTCAGTAAGGGCTGAGGAAACCCCGGGTCCCCCGCGAGCAACGGTGTGAGGAGACAAGAACTCTGCAGCGATACCTCGTAAACACCCAGTGCTCAGGTCAACTGGGCTTTTCTGTTTCCTGCTGTAATTCTAGTTCATTGCGCCACTGAGCGTTAAAAATAGGATTCCATAAAACGCTTCTGTGTTCCTTAAGCGCGCACGTTTTATTTTTCCAACGTGTATCCGTATGAAGGCTTGCCAGGGAAACAGCTTGCTTCTCCCCAGTGCTGACCTGAGCTGACTGTAATACTAAACTCAAGGTAAGAGTCAGGATAATGCAGTGGTTCCATGTCTCAGCTCTTCCTCCAGGTTTCTGGCAGCTTCGACAAATTACACTTTGTTCTTCACAGGCTGGTATGGTGCTGCATAGTTGATTATTTCTTATTATTTTTTTAAAATTTTGGCTACTCTGATTAATTTTGTTGTGGTTCAGTTTCCTCACTTCTAAAATCAGATTGACATTGTCCTCGTATTTTGAGAACTACATGTGGAGAAGAGTGCATTGCAGCTCCAGTGCACGGGAAGATGAAGATGTTTTCTGGCACTGTTAACATGAGGAGTAACCCAAAGGAGAGTAAAGCAGCTTGAGGCTTGGTGACAACCCCAGGAGACCTTTGCAGCCTTGGGCATGCTGGGAAGGGGGAGGGCAGACCTTCCTTCCCGGAGGCTGCCAGCAGAGCAGCTTCCCTGTGCTTTCAGGATTTGCTGAAATTTCCATAATTTATTTTATTACTGATTTATTTTGCAAGATTTTACTCAAGGGGATGCAAAAAAAAAAGAGTAGCCTCTGGATCTTGCTTCCATCCCTGTGTTCTCAGACCTAAGGAGAGTAATGAAATTTTAATTACGCATCGAGGCTGGGGAGGTGGGGCTCGATATCAATTGGGGCATGATCTGTGGAGTAAGAACTACTAGTTTCTGCACAAACATTTCTGACTGCCAGGGGTAGTTCTAAAATAAGGGATTTTACTTGGTTTTCTTTTTGCAAATGAGTGCGAGTTGAAATGTATTTTAAGACTCAGTTGAAGAAATAATCATCTGAGGAATCACCAGTGTAAACGTTTTGAATTTTGTACTAATACTACGCTATTAGACAATCACAGAATGGTTTGGGTTGGTTGGGACCTTAAAGACCATCCAGTTCCAACCCCCCTGCCATGGGCAGGGACACCTTCCACTAGACCAGGTTGCTCCAAGCCTCATCCAGCCTGGCCTTGGACACTTCCAGGGATGGGGCATCCACAGCTTCTCTGGGCAACCTGTGCCAGTGCCTCACCACCCTCTCCGGGAAGAACTTCTTCCTGATATCCAATCTAAACCTCCTCGCTTTCAATTTAAACCCATTACTCCTTGTGCCTATTATGCTCTCTTTATTTTTTTAGTGCTCTGTGTTTTTAGAAGAGGCAAAGAGAACATGGCAAAGTAGCTGCTTCCTAGTGATTTGTGAAATTGAGAAGTATTCTCTCACCCTGTGTTATGTCAGTCTGACAAACTACATGCCTGATATTTTGTGAGTGGCTTTACCGAGAAACTGGTAAAACTTCCCAAATGTTGCCCATTTATCAGGATGTTAAAAACCAGCTGATTAATGTTATTTGCGTATGAGTAGCAGAATGTGTAAACATTGACTGGGGAGTCATTCAAATGAATGCTTTCAGCTGGCTTCACAATAGCAACATTTAGCCAAGGCTGAGTGTAGCTCAGCTTGGAAATGTTATCACCAAACTTGGCCACTTGCAATATATTAATATTTAATTGGCCTTTCCATTGCCTTTTCCCATATGTTTTTCTCTAGTTTCTGAAGTCAGAATGCGCCTTCAACCCTATCCTTGGAACAGTGAAAAACATCTCGGTTGCTGATCTGCTGCACACCCTTCCAAATCCACAGTGTACGGATTAATGCCTCTTCTGCAGTCAGCTCTAGCAGTTACCTGGTTGTCCAGCCGGATCGCATGGGCAGCTCAGAGAAGCACAGTGACAAGGAAGGGGCCACGTGCCTCGTAAGCTTCGGGGCCAGGTTAAATAAGGAATTGTCAGGGTGCGTTAATAAATAATTCTTTAATACTTCTTTAGCATCTTTGCTCTTAAGAGCCCAGGCTCTTTGTGCATATGAACTCATTAAACCTCCTAGCAAGTCGTGTTGGGTAAAGGAGTGATAAATTTGTTTTCATGCAGGTTAAGTGAGGCACACCCTAAGTACCTCTTTTACTTTTTTCTGTAGGGTTTGTTTTTGCACATGGGAAATAAAATAGAATCCACATCATCTGTTACTTAATACGGTTTCCTGTGCTGTAGCTGCAAGAGTGTCCTTCCTCTGTACATACATCATCTGCAGTTAGAAATAGCAACTCAAGATATTAATGACTTCAACACTTGCATCATTGGCAAATACCAGGAATTTAGTGGTGTTTTTTTTTTTTATTTATTTTGCGGAAAGATTTGTCCGCCTCAAGTGACTGTTAGAGGTTGTGTTACCAGCCAAGGTATCCCTAGCCCTTCTGGTAGAGCCACTGAGTAGAGTGATAGGAGATGCACTAAGGAATGAGTGAAAAGTTAGAGTGGGCCGTAAGGTGGGTGTTCCTGTAAATCAGGTACCAGACTTTGCTCTCAGCACTCTTTGGGTGAGCATAAACCTATTCAAATACAAGCAGAAATTATGTCTGACTCTGCTGCGTGGCATGGACTTCTGCTCCACGTCAGCACTTCTCTTTGAGCTTGCTGGGCTTTGTTCAGGTGGCAGGACCGGAGCAGGGCTCCGGGAGGAGCACTTGGTATGACTTCTGAAGCCAGCAGAAGAAGCACAGAGTACAAACCCTTCTCCGCCTTTGTAAATATAGGTAGGGTCATTCATGAAGAGTGCAACATATGATACACCATCTAGGGGATAGGTGTTCACGATGGCCAGCCTCACCATAACCATTTCCATCAAAATCAAATCAGTTGTTCCCTACTGTCGCAACTTGAAGTAAAAACAATGTGAGAAAGTAGTCATAGCCTGGTTTTTGAAAGCTTTGTGAGTCTGTTCTCTCCATCAACCTGTTTCAAATGGAATCAGCAGAAGTTGGTTGAAGAAGAACATGACTCATTGGTTACAGTTAGCATTTATTGTTGTCAGAGTTAGGCTCCAATCTGATCCAAGAGGCTGCTGTAAAAAAGGAGAGTTCTGTCCTCCTGTCGCCACAAGTGTGATTGTTATCGCCACTGGAGGAGGGGAGGGGGATTTGTGAGAGCGGCTCTGTGGTATTTTGCTAGCCGGAGTTAAACCACAACAGTTACCCAAATCCTACTTGAGGGAATCCAAATTTGGGTGCCTGCAAAAGGGACGGTGCTGTTCTGCCACCCACCCCCTTGTCCCCTGTGCATATCAATGTTTCATTACTCCTCTCTCACCGAATGTAGAAGTTGGTGTAGTTGGAGAGTGGGACAAACCAACTCACTGATGGTATGGAGGAATGGTCCTCTTTGTACAGGGGCCTAGGGGTGGTTGGTAGCTTGCTTATGTCAGCTTGCTGAGTTCACCTGACTCACTTTGTGGCTGCTTCTGCGTTTGTCATGGTTTATGTTTTTAAAAAAAAAAAAAAGTTAACTCTTTCCTGACTAAAACCAGCACAGCATTATCGGTGAAAACAGTAGGATTGCCTGGCCGGGACTGGAAGGATCAGCAAAGTGAGATGGAGGGACCCCTCTCTCTGAGAAGCAATTCATAGGCCTGCATCGACACTCCTGGAAACAGAACTTGGCAGCAGTGTCTCCCCTTTCTGTGTAAGGGCCTTGTGCATGGGGCCCATCCCCATAAGGAAACATTAACGTTAAATAATATTTCAAAAGTGGAAATGATCTCATTCTTCCTACGTCTTATTTGGGTTTTTCTCTGGTTACTATTTATGGGAAATAGCTGGTTGTATCCAACTTGTCAAGCAGTTCAGATGGCTGCCTCAAAGGCCTCTTTATTTGCTACTCCACCAGTCTCCATCTTTACACATTGTTTGCACTAAACTGGTATTTCTTTTGAATTTCCTGCAGGTGAAATCCAGACTTTCTTGAAGGCTCCACGTGTCTTCATTTCTGCTTGACAGATAAGGAGAGGGAGGCACAATGACCAGTCACCTTACAGGGCAATAGAGACTTAAAGGAACAGTGAGGGCCATTCTGCAGGAGCACAAGTACTGCTTTTCCCTCTATGTTCCTGTAGAGCCTGTACCTTTGTATGAGGTGGGCCTTGCTGCATTTATCAGTTGATAACGTGCTTAGCCCTCGGGACATGCTGCAAGACTGCTCTGCTCTGAAGGCTTTCTTGGTGGGAAAGGTTTGCTCTGAGAAGAGATGTTGTCATCTTCTCTCACTCTCGCTGTAATCTGTTCCATCTTGAAAGCGTGTGAAACTCTGCTCTTTAAGATTTTTTTTTTAATCTGCAAATTTGCCTATTCTTGCATGTTTAACTGTAGCATAGCAGCCACTACAGCCTAGGTATCTTCTAGAAACTCAAGCAGATAAGCAGGTATCCTCAGTTCTTTTTCCCTCTCACTCTCTCTTGCAGCTGGATACAAACAGGGCTTTGGCCCACACCCTGCTTTTGCCTCTTTTGTCTTTTAACTAGGAAACCAGATAATACAACCAAATAGCTGAGATTAATTCAAAGGAAAACACCCATTTTTGAGTGAGCTTTCCCAGGCCAAGAGTGGAGAATGACCTTTCACGGGCAGCTAATGCCCATCACAAACCTGATCATCTTTCACCTAGCTGCAAATCTTTTATTTCCTTTACCTTTTTTTGCCTTTCTCATCTTCCTAGAAGGGTGGATATGTGACTGGAGGAGGGATCATGTGTACATTCACATAGCTGTACCAAAGCACTCCTCTGGTCGCTCTTCATCCCTAGAGGAAATGAGCAGTTGGGGTGTTGGGAAGAGACTCTGATTTCATGAAGGCAAGGCTGTACGAGTCTGCCACCGAAAGAGCTGGTTTTCTTTAGATCTAAACTTCTCAATCTCAGAAGGATAAGCCCCCACTACCCACTGGCAGTGTATATTTGTTCTCAGAGCGGTATATAGATTGATGCTGTGATATGACTGTTCTCAGTGATGTAAATGTTGAAATGCGAAGAACACAGTTGTATTGACTGTTCTCTCCTAGAACAGCCTGAGAATCAGGCAGAATAGTAACGCTTTCTGTTCTCGGTTGTCCTCCTTACCACTGTAGGGATCAGGTGTTGCCGTTACGGTTCCTTCAGGAAACTGTATTTCTTTGTCCCTCTTGGGCACTGATGGCCAGAGCTGCTGATGGTTTGGTGGTAAGAACGTGGTCCCGCCCTTCCAAATCTGCTTCCCAGCTTCAGGCACTAGGAAGGTGACACCATATATTCCTCTTTTAGGTCAAGAGACTGCACACACCTTTCGATCCCTCTGTACCCTGGGCCTCATCAAGGTGGTCTGCTTTATGTGCCAACAGCTGTCTGCTGCTCCAAAAGTCATAGTTAAAGAAACAAACTGTTGTAGTGGAATTTGGACCGGCAAATGCCTGTCCTCCAGTTGTGCATATACTAACAAGATGCACTACCTGCATTTGCAGCTTTTTAAAGCCAGAGGGATCCACTGGGTTCGTTAACCCTGGCTAGAGGCTTTGCACAGGCCATAGCTGGTGGTTCATGTTCTGCATCTCATCTAGCGATCAGCTCCTCTGCTGGCACAGACTTATCGTGTGGAATTACTGTGTTTAATTTGATGATGTGCTCTAAAAAGAGCCTAGCAAGAGTCGGGGGTTCAAACACACACCAGTACAAAGGAAAACAAACTTAGTGGGTTCTTCTCCTCCAGCGTTCACCAGTGGGAAAGACCATCCTCGTTCTCCGTGCAGAGCCTCCCTAGGCTCCTTAGGGATGTTGTAAAGCCTTTCAGTTTTCTAAAATGTGAGCATAGAGTATCTTGGATTAAAGCTGAAAATGCATTACAATTTCAAGGAAACTATGCAGGTGCCATGTCAGAACCTCTTCCTTTTTATTTCTGTCTTAGGCTTTTTTCTCTTGGCCATAAAAGAGTCAGATGTAGAGAAATCCACTGTGACTGGTGTTTACTTTTAGATAGTTGTACATGTTTTGGGGTGGGACATCTGTTTCATTAGACCTGAGTATAACTTTATCCAGAAAATATCCAGAAAACCAGTAACTGAGGAGGAAGGAGACTTTAGGGCTCTGACCTTGCTCTGTTTGTAATTATTTCATGGTCCAAAATATTTGGGATAGGTGCTTTTATGCCAATTAATTCTAAAGCAGTGTTTTTTCTTGAATATACCTGGATGCGAGTACCTACTAAAAGCTGAGAAAATGCTTAAGTGCCCAGGAATGCAATTACTTCAGAAGAGAGAAGAGCTTCCTGTTTTTAGACACCTCATAAGAGGACAGAGATTTGCAGCACTATGAAACTTAGAGGGAGCCAGGAGAGGGGGAAGATGAGAGTAAGCTACAGCAAGCTATGAAACGCTGTTTTACAGCACAGCATTGTCAGCTTTTCAGCAAGCTACCGCCTTCTCTTGTTGCCGGTAGATGCAGTTCAGATGCTGTGGTAACCCTGGTAGAGAGGGATGGCTGCACGGGACCGCAAGTCTCCTTCCTTCCTCCTGTCTTGTACGTGTAGTCCCCCCAGGATGATGTTGTCCTGAGCTGACCTCCTGTTTGGAGCACTCCTTGGAAGACAGAGCAGTGTATGCATACGCAAGCCCCTCTGTTCCCTTTTTGTTCCTAGTTCTAGCTCTCTGTCCTTAATGATGGAGCAGAATTGCAACCTCTGTTTGCTCCTCCCTCTTTACATGAGGTTAGTGGGTGGGGGAGTCCTGTCTTGTAGCCACACACACTTGCACAGGGAAGCGATTCGAGTGGGTACTGCTAAATTCCAAATGATTGGGTTGCCTTAAAAAGCCCTTCTGTAAAGAAAATAAGTTATTTGAAAGGACTGAGCTCCTGAAGAGTTTGGTATGTCATTGCAAGTCACGCAGTGCTGAGTGAATGTTCTAAGTACAGGATGTCTCAAAATGTACTCAGAAGTTTGGGACAGAGCTATTGATAGTAGAGCATGAGGAATGTGATTGTATCGCCAGAGGTGGTGGCAAGCAGAGCCGGGATGGGAGTGCCCTCAGCAGTGGGCTTGGGTTTCTAAAGTTGAGGTGACCAGTCTCCCATTGTTAGTGAAAGCAAAGGTTATGATGTTGGGATCAAAAGTTCCTTTGCTACTTGAAGTCAACAAAAGATCATAAGGAAGAAAACGAAGAGCATGTATTTTATATAGGTGTAGATGTACATAGTGCTTATACGCACCCAGGTGCACACATGTTTTTGTGTATACGCACATAGATTTAGCCAACCAGTATCTTTTCCCACGAGGGAGCTGAATTTGCGTTTGTCAGCCCTGCTCGCCGCTCGTTGAAAGTCGCAGAGAACTGGATCACGGCCGCGGTTCACCGGAGACTTCTGCCGCTCAGCTTCTTTGAATAGCAGGAAATCCTGGAGTGCAGCACAACTCCAATATTCAGTTTTTATTCCATATTAGGAAATATTTCCTTATCATTACTGCGGGTGTGTTGGGATGATTTGTGAGATTAGCTTCTGTGAGCCAAATTGGAAGACGAGGCCCTGTCGCTTAGCTCTGGCTTTCGGACAAACTCCGGGGGAAGGAACAAACAGGCTCAGCCTAGGGAAGGGACGGCCCTTCCCAATCAGCTCAGGTGAAACCGGCCTCGCCAAAACCGTTTTGAGAGAGACGGCTTCAGCCCGGTGCGGTTCCTCGGTCTGGGTTACGCAGCTTCTCGCGCTGGCACGGAGCATCGAGCGGCAGCGGGAGAGAAACAAACAGATGGTTTGATGGAAAGTGGGACGGCTTCTTCCAGAAACAGCGCTGGCTAATGCCAGCCTCCGGCGTGCGTCCGGCCTTTGCTGGGAGGGCAGTGGTGTCTTCCAGAGGGGTGTTGTGCCTGCTCTGCTCAAAGCTCCTCCTTGACGTTTTTGGGGTATTTCGAAGTTTAGGAGTCTACCCCAAGGTAGGAAAGTAACCATTTGTTTTGAAAGCGTCTTTCACTGGGGTGCCTTGGGTGGAAAGCTCCCCTGGATCTTAGGGGGGGGCATGTTGGAGCCAGGCACTGACACCCCGAGTTGTTCACCGCGCCCCGTGTTTCCCTGGTGTCGTCAGTCCCCGGAGCGCAGCAGCCGCTGAGGGCGCAGGACCCATGTGGTGTTTCCATCCCCGAGTCCTCTGTGTCTGTGAATGTCTCCTCAAGGTTTTCTCACGGCCGTGGGGGTCGGACACTGGGAGTGTCCACTCTTTCTGGTTTACGTGCTGGGGCCGGGCGAGTCATGGAACACTCTTTTAGCTGTCGCTATAACAGGCGTCTCACCCAGACGCTCTCCATGGGGAGAGCAAGAATGACTTAAAATGGCTAAAACATTTGGACATCTTTTGCTTTTAAATAGAAAAGCCTGTTCCGATGGGGCTAATCGTACTCGGTTTCTCAGTGCTACTTTAAATAGAACAAATGTAATTCATTCTGTAACTTTAAAGTAGCAAAACTTATTAGAACCTAAGGCACGCTGGGGAATGAGTAACAGACCAAAGGAAATGAAGTCTATAAATGAGGTAAATGAAATGCTAAAGTGTCAGTGACGTCTCGTTGCAGACTTAGTATTGCATTTTCTTTTCTCAGATGGGGACTGTTGTAAAATCTGGAGGGTGTCAGAAATATCTGGTCTTGGCAGTAACATTGAAGAAGAATGATCTGCATGTGAAGTATCCCATGTGTTTTATTTGGCAGGGAGTGTTGCTTCCTTCGGGTAGCATGTTAAATAAAATAGGGGCTTGTGAATGGTGATACTACTGAAAACATGAATTATGTAGGGACATATTTGCTTTTCTTTCTGAAACATACCCCAGAGCAGCTCTTGGCAAACATGCTGATCTGATAACTGTGAACTTCGGTAACGGCAGCAGCGCAGCTAGCATCATCCAGATGCCAGAAGAGGAATATGAAGTCAAAACCTATTGAGCTGAAGGGGTTTTTATTTTGGCATAAGGGAACTTTGGCCAAGGTTCTGTTCTGAACGTGGAAATCTGTATTTAGTAATAACACAAGTATTAAGATGAGGCTCCAAGAGTTGAAAAACACTGGTCCGTAATTGACACAGACTGGAGTAGCGGGGTTTTCTTGTTTGCTGCTTGGAGACTTCAGCATCCTGTAGTGTTTTCTTTGTTTCTGGAGGTTTCTCAAAAGCTTCGGAAGTGGTTTTAAAGTGAGTTATAGAAAAAGAAAGCAGGGAACTTTTCCAGGGGAGGTTCGGTATAAACAATTGGATGGTGAAAATACGCAGGGCGCTGTTGCCAAATCTGTGCTAGCAGAAGCTGTAGTGCAGAAAGTTGTTTTCCCTCCGGGTGGATGCTGCAGAAACAACCACTTTCTCCTTCTGTTTCATCACTGGAACTATCAAACGTTGTACAACACTTCAGCCTTGGCTCCCTGTTTGCCTGTCAGCCCGTGGCAGGTCCAGTTGCGTGTTTCCAAAGTTGCTCCGGCTGCTGCTCCTCCCCTCGCTCTGGCTGGTGTCACACCACCTCATCCCACCGAGCCTTTGGCTGTTTATTTCATTTGTCCGTCCCTGCCCACTGCCTTTTGGTGTGAATCATGCTGTTATTTGTGTATGGCGCGCTGTTTTTTTCACATGTATATATATCCCCTGTCTCTCTTTAAGAGAATTCAAACTGTTTGGAGACGGCAGGGCTGACGCTTATACTCGTAGCTTTGCTGTATCCATGCTGCTTTCCTAGATAGCACTTCAGTTTTTAAATATAATCCTTGTCGGGGTGGTTTTTACTGCCTGGTGTTGTGACCTGCTGTGCTGTGGTGTCTGCAAGGAGCCGAGCACCATTGCTCCAGCCTCTCGCCCGGAGGAGCTCCGGCGCTGCGCACGGCGGTGGAGGCTGGCGCTGCTGAAGGTACTCGCTGTACTGAGCTCTACGCGTTTCCTTTGGAACGGGTCTGGCACCGAAAACCCCTCTCTCCTTTCTCTTTTGCTTCCTAGTTCTTGAGAAATGCCATTTGTGTACTTCATTTCAGGAGCATGTTGAATGACACAATCTGTCATGCTGAGAAAATTGGAACTTTGAAAGTCAGAAATGTGTTTCAGTAGCTGCCTTCCCCCGGAGACTTTGATTCAAGAGCCAAATTCCCTTGGAATGTAAATGGAAACTTTATAAACTTTTCAGTTTTTCCTTTTTTACTGCAGTAGTGAACTGCTGTCTGAATTGCTGGGCACTGGGACTGTGCTTGGGTGTATAAATGAAAACTTTTACTGACCTCTCTGTGAGGCGATGTAGCTGTCCTGGGAGGAAGGATTGGTGTTCCCTGTCTCACTGAACATGTATGTAGCTCTACATATTAAATCCAAATCGGAGACCCAGCACCATGGCGTGATTAGTATTGTTCTGTCACGCAGAAAAAGGTGCGTTTCTTTGCGAGAATTGTGTGGTGTTTGCTCCCTAATTTATCCCCTAAGTAATGAGCCCAGAGTAAATTTATTCTAGGGCTGCCATATAATTATACGACACACATGGCTTAAAAAATAAGGATATTTCCATTGTGTGACTCAGGTCCAGATTAATTTGATAGCATAGATCCAGCCTTATTCCATAGTAAGAACAAGCTACCCGATGCAATGCAGTTGTGCAGGAGACGTGCCTGAGAAGAGACTGGCACCTTCAGGCCTGTTCCTGTGGAAATGAAGCCCAGTGGTGATACCCACCACTGTCTAACTGGCACAGACTCGCTCTTTTGCTGGCAATCCGTGTAAAGGAAAATAAGAATTGATCAAATAGGTTACTGTAGTAGCCTGAGAAAGGCGAAACCCTCTGATAAGGGAGATGGCTGGAAAGATTGGTTTCAGTTTTCACTGCTTGTATCATACTCTCACATATTCATAGTCTCACTGAAGTGAGAAATCATAAAAAAATAAACGTGAAAGGTTGGAAGAATGTTAGAAGGATCTGAAACTATGAACTGACCTGCTTTGTGGAGGGTATTGGGTTTTGTTGCTTTATTTTTTTTCTTTTCCGTATTGAAGTATTTGAATCTTCATCACCACAACAGTTCAAATGGTTGATGATGTGAAGTGATATGAATATGCTCTCCACTCCGCATCCCTGTCCTGTTATCCATTTCACAGGCTGGAAAGTATGCCATGGGGTAATAAAGCAGGGGATTTCTTGATATTGTAGCACATCCGTGATGGGATCCTTGTCTCTTTAAAGCCTAGAGCTACCTGGATGCGCAGCAATAGGCTGTAAAATTGCCGAGGGTGTCAAAACTCCATCCTTCCTTCTGGCTAAGCAACAGCTCTGTGCTCTCCCTCACCTTCATGCCTCCTGGAAACCCTAAGCTGGGGCCATGAGGGCTGGAGACGATGCGCGAGAGGCTTGGATTTTGCGTTCTCATCTCTTCCTGATTAGAAAGTGATTCCACAAAGTGCCAAGCGTTTCTTTCAGGGGAGAACAGCTCTCCAGTGCCTGGATTTCTTCCATCATTCCTCTTCTGAGTTGTAGCAGGTGGGATTGGATGCTTCAGCGATTTTTCTCTCATTAACCGGAGTCTTACTCTGTTAGTCGGATATGAAAACGTTAATGACAGACAGTGGGAGCTGCCAAGGAGCACCCCAGAGGGGACGTGAGTTTTGAGTTACCAGTTGTGTTGCAGAAGCTGGGTGTGGGGTTTTCAATGTGGAAATCAATCGAGGGTCCAACTTAAAGCTGTTGTGATAGATGAGAGCGCAGATTGAAGTTACAATAAACACCACTTGGCCTTTCTCTGCTTCCCAGTCAGGAAAGATCTGGGAATAAAAAGATCAAAGGTGTTCATTGACCAGGCAGTGTTTCCTACCAGAAAGGAGAGGTCCCTTCCAACTGAAATACTGCGTTCTGTGGTGGGTCAGGAGAGACTTCCTTAGAGGAGGCCCTTGAAAACTCCAGCTTGTTAGCACTGGGATTGCTGTCGCCTTTCTGCTGCCGTACCTGCTCTCCCTCATCCTTCAGGAACATCCTTCAGCTCTCCCCGCTCTGCTACTGTCCCACCTGCCTCTGGGGGCAAGATAGTCCCTGGTTGCCCCCTACCTGTAGCTCCCATGCCGTAGGTGCTTGCTGCTGAGCCGAGCAGTCATCGGGAGAGAGGCTCTGGCTGCGAGTTCAGCCATCCGTCCAGGAGGCACAGGCTCAGTGTCTGGGCCAAGCAGCACATACGGTCGGCGTCGTTGCCTCTGGCAGCTCCAGGAGGTTGTCCTGCTGGCTGCCTGCTGCTCCGTGTCTCCCGGCCGTTAGACCGGTTTGACGTCTCTCTCGTCCGCAGCTGGTGGTGTGTCACTTTTTCCTGAAGTCACAGGCCCAGTGGGAAGAGAGGCCTTTGGTCCTCGCTGGCCGGAGGAGTTTTGGCCGAATGCAGCTGGCTGGTTATCCTGACCTTCTTCGTGGTCCAGGGAGCCTGATGCGAGGCTGGTGAGGCAGCAGGAGTAGAATTGGTTCTATTATGCAAATTGCATGAATTTGGGCAAATCAGTAGGTGTTTGAGGGTATTTCCAAGAACTATGGGTGGCACTTTTTCAAAACGTTCCCATTAATGTGGTGAGGTCAGTAGAAGCAGTGTGCTGTCAAGAAAAGGCTCCACTTGGAAGCTTCTTGCTTCCCGCCCCCATCCCCTCTGGCATCATTTGTTTATAAAGGTCGCACTCAAGGATTTTGGTACTTGGTTACTCCCAACTGGATGTTTTGTTTGGGATCTGGATTCGTGCTGTTTGGGGATTTGTTAGTGGAAGCAGGGAGGCAGGAGGAGAAAGGACAAAGAGGTTTTCTTGGCTGTGAGTTGACATAGGAGCACCTCTCCTATGACGAAAGGCTGCAAGAGTTAGGCTTGTGCAGCCTGGAGAAGAGGAGGCTCCGGGGAGACCTTATAGCACCTTCCAGTGCCTGAAGGGGCTACAAGGAAGGTGGGGGGGACTTTTTACAAGGGCCTGTAGTGACAGGACAAGGGGTAACGGGGTTAAATTGAAAGTGGGGAGGTTTAGATTGGATATCAGGAAGAAGTTCTTCCCGGAGAGGGTGGGGAGGCACTGGGCCAGGTTGCCCAGAGAAGCTGTGGATGCCCCATCCCTGGAAGTGTCCAAGGCCAGGCTGGATGAGGCTTGGAGCAACCTGGTCAAGTGGAAGGTGTCCCTGCCCATGGCAGGGGGTTGGAACTGGATGGGCTTTAAGGTCCCTCCCAACCCAAACCATTCAATGATTCTATGATTTTGCGTGGTACCTTTTGTCTCCTGCCAGGTCCGTGCTCTTTTCCACTCACTTGGAGGAACCTGGAGAGCTTGTGGCACTTCTCAGTTTTACCAGTTGGGTTTTGTCTATAATGACGGAGCTAACTGGGCACACTGGGGTTCACCAGTGGCAGACTGAGGAAATGTGCCGTGGTACAGTGTGGTCCAGAGGCAGGGCTGGTGGGGTGTGCACAGGTTACGTGGGATGCTGGAAGCAAACACTTCTGGTGATGTATCCCTCCTGCTTGGGCTCAGGATGGTGAAGTCGGTACGAGTTTCTTCTCTGTTAAACAGCTTTCCCTGAGCTCACTAGCGTATGGGTTGGGTTCTCTTCTGCATTTTCCTACTGTAGAACCACAGTGAGGGTCAGCCCTGCTATTTATAGCGTGGTGTGCAGGTGCCTGGATTGTTATCTCCTTTTTACAGGCTTTAAGTGACTTAAACTGCTATTTGGTAACATCTGCATCTGTGAGTATAGGAGCATGGGGAAAACAAATTAACAGGAAACAAAATTGCAGCGCTGATTTATCCTACCAGGAATACAAGACGTGCAAAGGATAAATATCCTGTTGCTGGCCGGTGCTGGAGTGCACTCATTATACCTTAAGTAAAGGTTAATCCATTTCAAACCTGGGCTAATGCTATGCCATCCCCATATTCCAAAATGATCAGAAGGCAGGTTTTTACTCTATTAGGTCATTTCTTGAAGTAACTTAATCACAGATGTGCCAGTGTGTGGTCAGCAGTGGCTCTGTTTGATTTGGGTATGTCAACACGATGGTTTTTTTGCTTTCAGATACGTGTTTTGTATTTATCTTTTCCCACCTGTCAAGGGAGAGAGTGTAGTGTTGTCTAGCAGACTCAATAGGGATCTCAACTTTTGGAGATGTATCCGGTATAGGGTACATGTTGGTGTGAAGAATAACCCTCTTAATTTTTAGTAAAGGCTATTAACAGTCGACAGCTCTCATCCCTCTTGAGTAGAAGACCAAAGGGGATGATAAAAGATTGATTTAAAAAATAGAAATACTGACATCATAAAGCAGCTGTAGTGCTATTCAAACCTCTTTGTATATGTATAGAGATACTTTTTTATTCTCAGAACTCCGGCGCCTGTGCGCTCCAAAATACACAGCTAAAATAATATCCCCATAATGTTCTGAAATGCCTTTATTTGTGACACAGCAGCTGTGTTTCTAGCAACAAATATCTTATTGTGGCGCCAAATCCAATTAAAAATCCACGAGATAAAATGCTGTCCTCACAGAGGGTAGCAGGCAAATCCGAAACAAGAGCAGGATTAAGCCATCTTCCCGTCCGATGTGGACGCGCAAGTTGTCGGCTGTACGAAACCTTTAACCGCTTCACCTTACGAGGTGTTGGGATCTGCTTGAAAATCATAAACCTAATTTGGGATTTGCCTTCCTCAGAATCCCCTGGAGAAATAGAATTGCATAAACCATCAAAAGGAAGCACGTGTAATTCTCAAAAAGAAACCCCCCACCCCGAACCAACCTGATCACGCCAGCGCGGGGCTGAGGCGCTGCTTTTCGTGGCTTTGCTCTGTAGGGGAATAGCAGCTTTCCCAAAATGCCTCAACCTGCTTCCAGCTAGGGCACGAGTCCTGGGGCGAACTGTGAGGAGCTTCCCTAGACCAGCTGCACGTGGGCTTGGGACTGCCCCGAGGTGCCTTTTCCCAGCGTTGAAAGCGTTGTTCTAGCACATCCGCGTTCTCTGGGTTCAGAGTAAAGCTGCGAGGAGAGCAGCCTTTCTCCTTTCCTCTTTCTTCCCAGTTTTTAAGTGCTCTGTGACCGCATGCCCTGAGCTATAGTACTTAATCTACAGGGGGAGCGTATGTGGGAATCCGATCACAGGGAGCTCTGTTAAGAGCACCCGCTCCCGAAAATGCCCATTTCACCAGTGGCATGGCACAGAGGCGGTCGGGCAGGAGGCAGACGGCAAGACTGGTTGGCTAACGGCCTTGTGCTGAGGAAGGGATTGCTCTTCGTGTCCATTTACTTTTCCGTTTTACCCCCTATCCTTTTGGTAGCACCTAGCCTTTCTGGAGTTTGAAAGTCAGTTGTGGCACATCCAGCCGTGGGAGCTGCCTGGTCCCCCTCTCGCTTCCCCCTTTCCCCTCCTGCACCCCGCCACCTCTTCCCACCCCCAGGCTGGGCTCAAGGCCATCAGAGCCACGTTTTCCTCGCCTGTGGCTGAGGAATGCTGGGTGAGCTGCCCGTTTGCTATGATTCACCCTTTGTTTTGCCAACATGTTGTTATTTTTTCAGAGAGTGGGTAGTAAGTCCTCCTGCTATCTCAGGATAGTTTTATAATACAGGTTTTTTTAAATGAAGCTTCTCATACCTGAAGAACAGTGCCTTTCCTGTATATTCTATAGCATCTAAGAATTTGGAGATGGAGAGTGGGAAAGAGGGGTGTGTGTATAAATATACATTTATATTTTTCAATTCTTTTTTTTCAAGTGAGTAATGGTTTGACATGCTCTGTTTCAGTACATGTTACCATGGCGATGACTGCAGGGACTACAACATCCTTTCCCATGAGCAACCACACCCGGGAGAGAGTGACGGTGGCCAAACTCACGCTGGAGAACTTCTACAGCAACCTAATTATACAGCACGAAGAGAGAGAAACCAGGTGCTGGTTCTGCTTCCTCTCACCCCTCTCCAGCTCCTCTTGGTTGGCTCGTGGCAGTTCAAGGGCGTTTCGATCCCCACACACGGAGCAATTCTCAGAAGTTTTTCTGGATGTGGTAACAAGGAGCTAATCCCTGAAGGGTGCAGGCTGCCTTCCAGCTGCTGGCTGTGCTGGCAGGCCTGTGATTGTCCCCTGCTGCTGTACTGAGCGATGACCGAGGACATCTGCTTTTGATGTTCGCATCCAATTCCAGTACCTGAAGGGGCTACGAGGAAGCTGGGGGGGACTTTTTACAAGGGTCTGTGGTGACAGGACAAGGGGTAACGGGATTAAATTGAAAGTGGGGAGGTTTAGATTGGATATCAGGAAGAAGTTCTTCCTGGAGAGGGTGGGGAGGCACTGGGACAAGTTGCCCAGAGCAGCTGTGGATGCCCCATCCCTGGAAGTGTCCAAGGCCAGGCTGGATGAGGCTTGGAGCAACCTGGTCTAGTGGAAGGTGTCCCTGCCCATGGCAGGGGGGTTGGAACTAGATGGTCTTTAAGGTCCCTTCCAACCCAAACCATTCTATAAATTTACCTCTTTGTCAGACTATTGCCACTTTGTAGAAAGAGCCCTGTGCAGGGTCTTGTTTTGCATCTCGTGAGGCTTCTACATCTGTGTGCGGGTCCAGTGACCTGTGATTTCTCTGCGTGTGCCACAGGGACTAAAGTCTACAGAGGTAGATGGTGCAGAGCTGCTGGTGGGTGGTAACTCGGTTTTATGTAGGGTGGTGGCTTGTGGTGTCTGTTCACGCTCTGCAGCATGGGGCTCACGCTGAGACTCGTCAGCCCTGCGGAAGGGAGTGTGTAGGAGGCAGGGAACGGGACTGGTAGATCACTTGAACAGGGTGGTGGGGTAAGGAAAGGATGCAGAGAGCTGGGGGTGGCCTGGGGTGAAAATAAGGAGCAGTAAATAGCACAGGGCTGGTGATGGAAGGTTCGAGAGGCTCTTGGGTGGGCAGGAAGAGTTTATGGGGCAATAAATGACCCACCTCTTAATTCTTCTTGGGTGGTGTTGCCTGGTACTCCTTTCATGGGAGTATGCATTGGTCATCTTCACTTTACATTCGCTCTCTGGTGCCCAATTCTGCTTCTGATGCGATGAAGTGCTCCTTGACTCAAGTGTCAAAGCCCCAAGCAGTTGATTAGAATGAATGCTGTGTTTCAGATTGTCATCAGCATGTGAAATTATCTTTCCCCTGGTAATATGTTTTTAATTGAGGGGTTTTCAGCCCATCAGCAGGGTTTCTCTCTTCATCACATTTAGTCATTATCCCATGTAATTGAGCTCCTTCTGGTTAGGAGAATAGGCTGCCTACCGAGGGCCTTTCATTTAGGGGATCCTGCTGTACTTCCCAAAGTGCAGAAAGCTGCACCCTGACGGTCGTAAAGAAGCATCCTGTGGAGGGAAAAGAGAGGCCTGGTGGACACGTTGCCACGTGCTGACCCCCTGCCATCTGTGGGGTACACCCAGGCTTAGCTCCCCATTCAGACCCTCCCAGGCTGGCATAGCACCAGCTGGAGGAGCCCCAGGATTGGGGGCCCTGGCCCAGGCCGGATGCTGGGAAGAGACGGTGATGAATCTGGGGGGTAGAGTTAGTTGGTACGAGAGTTAGGGGAGCAGGCCCAGGTGTGTGACTTGGGGGGAGGCCAGCAAGGCTGGGCTGGGGTGAAAGCTAGAGCTGGCTGAGGTGTTGGAGGTAGAGCTGAGAGAGAAGTTGTGAAAACATGCTTATTCTGATTTTTAATCCTAATTGATTGATGACTTCAACGAGATTATATGAAGAAATAAGTCATTAGAGTGATTGTATGTTTGGACCTTCAATGCCTAATTCTGTGAGTACCTAAGTATGTGTTTAAATTTGCTTGTACCTTTTCAACAGCTTTGGTCACAAATGAGAAGATGGATGGAGTGGACACTAAGTTTTCAAACTTCCATTTGAGGCAAATTCTTTGGTGTCTGGAATATGTGAAGCAAAGGCGCCGTCTTGCTGTAGGTTTGGTTTTAGTAATAATTTGAAAAACCAAACACTATCTCCTGTTTCTCCTTTTCGTAGGCAGAAGAAGTTAGAAGTGGCTATGGAAGAGGAAGGCCTCGCAGACGAGGAGGTAAATACTACTTCTTGAAGAGACTCCTTTGCTTCTATCACACTGTTTAAAAGTGGCATTTGAAGAGTTTACCAAAATATTAGGTAGCAAGTTACTAAGTTTTCACTTGTAAATGAATGTTGCCCCTGTAAATAATGTCATTTATTAGGGAAGCTGTGAAATATGCTTGAAATAACAACTAGGACTTTTCATGCCACCCTTAATCCTTACGACCCATACTGTGGCAGCAAGTATATATGTGCTTTTCAAAGATTCAAATAGCTTGGTATTACATTTGGCAAGAAAAAAAGGCGAGATGCTCTTGGAAAAGTGGGAGGTCTGTCACCCCGCGGCTGCCTGTACTGCCTGCGGGGTAGGCAGGAACAATGTCCCGTCATTTCTGGGTTTGTGTGGCTGCCTCTGGGAGGAGGGAAGAGCGAGTGTGGGTGCGGAATGCCATCTCGTGGCTTTACGGGAGGCTGTCATCCCAGCACACTATCCTCAGCAGTCCGAGATCATCTCGGTATCTTTGGGAGCAGAGCTCAGCTTTGGTCTCCTCTCGGGGTGATGCTTTTATGGAACAAAACACATTGATGGGGTTTGGACAGATTTTTCTCTCAAATACGGGTGTCTGCCTGCCCTAAACCACGTGGAGTTTGCTATAGTTGGATCTTGGCTGCCTTTTAGGCTCCTTGTTGCCTGTCATCACTCTTACTTTTTTTTTTTTTTGGTGGGGTGCAAATTTTGACTTCTATTTGTCCTTTACACTGCCCAAAAATGAGTCCTGGCCTTTGCTCTCATGGTCTAAGGCTTTGGCCTTTGCTCTGATGATCTTTGTTTGAACCGGTGTGATTTTTTTTTTAATTATTTTTTATTACTGTTTCTTTATATCCAAGTAATACAAAAGAAATGAAACACCAACACCCCTCAAAAAAAAAAAAAAGGAAACTGGGCCTGAGGCCTCTGTATTAAAGACCATGCTCATGGATTGTACTTTGAGAAATTCAGAAAGACTTCTTTTACATTGTCCCTGTAATCCTGATGGGGGAGAGAATACATCACAGGAAGGGAGACTGTACATCTTCACTTTCTACTGTTAAATGACTTACAAGTGCCTGTGTACGTGTCTCCTTAGAAAAAGCTGCGCAGGTCGCAACATGCTCGCAAAGAAACGGAGTTTCTGCGCCTGAAGAGGACTAGGCTCGGCTTGGATGACTTCGAATCTTTGAAAGTTATAGGAAGAGGAGCGTTTGGGGAGGTTTGTGGCATTCTTGCTTGAACAGGACATTAAAATTGGATTGAAGAGTAAAATGAAACATTTTAATTATAGAATTAACAAGCTCCAGTTGAGGAATTGTATTACGGAATAGTAGTTATTTGAGTAATTTTGCAAGTCCAGTAATAAATTACGTGCATCGATTTCTCAAGGCCCCTGGAAAAGCCCTTCATTTCCCAAAGTGACGCTGCCCCTGGCCCCCTGAAATGACAGATTCCAGCTGCGCAGCTCCTCTCTGTAACATCCTCTCTGCCCCGTGTCACATCACGGCTGTGTCCGCTCCTGAACTGTAGCCTACACAATCTCACGGCTACCTGGAATTTACTGTGCCTGCTGACTCTTCCGAAAACCATAACTACGCCAAGCTCTCTCTTCGTCACTGGTGTTGGTGTTGTACATTTCTTTTTTCCACATGTGTTTTCAAATGTTTAACAAGAGAGCTTTTCCGTGCCCAGCAGTATTGAGCCTTCCGATTGATTCCGCGCTGGGGTCTGGTTTCTGAGGTAGGGAAGACTGATTGGATTGTATTTCTCACCATAGGTACGCCTCGTTCAGAAGAAGGATACAGGTCATATTTATGCCATGAAGATATTAAGAAAAGCAGATATGCTGGAGAAAGAGCAGGTTTGTGTTGTATTTAAGTCCCCTAGATTGTAAACTTGTGCTGTCTAGAAAATTGCTGAAGTTCTTTGTGGCAGATGCTCTTCGGTCGTATTTTCCACTTTGAAGGCCCCAGAAGTGTTACAGCAGTCCAGTGCAACTATGGAGTTGCTACCACAGTATGAAAGCATAAGTAGGACTTAAAAAATAAGGTTGTGGAGCAGCAGGTTTAAAAATATTTTTATTCCAATTTGGAATAGTGATAAGGTTTGGTTTGGGTGGGTTTCTTCTCCTCCCTTCCTTTATCAGTGCAGACCTTCCAGTACTTAATCTGTAAAACTGCATTTCAAGGACAGTGGTTCTTAAAAAGTAATACTGTGCCAAACAAAAACTGAGAGGATTTGTGTTCTCTTGATGGTTAGATACCAACAGCTGTCACATTGTTCACTGGCTTTGTTTTCCTTTGTTTTGTGTCTTAGTTGGGGCTTGTCCTGTTTTGCTTTGCTTTTGTTAGTTTGATTTTTACTTTTACTTTTTTAGTTAATAATAATTCTCTGCAAATTCCTGGAAGGGACTCAGCAAGCACTTTGGCACCCCAAAGCAAAGACATCAGGTGTGGATGTCTCCAGGGAAAAAAAAAAGATAAAGGAGGACTTTTCCTTACCAGTCTAAACCTTACCCATCATTTGCTCTTGACTGCATTTCCCTGCAGTGGTACTTGTACTTTTCTTTCTTTTCCTGGTGCAGACTTGCTGTCTCCTCAAGCACATGCCCTGAATATAGGGAACGCAGGGCAGCAGCGAGTTCTGCGCAGCAGCCAGGACGTGTGTGGCCTGGTTGGAGCCCTGCCCCTATTTCATAACCTGATGTGGCAAGGAGGCTGAGCTCACACTTTCCATTTGGTTTGGGATGTTAATCTTCCCTGGAGAGTGTTTATCTGCTGCAAATTTCATTGCCTGGTTTGTTCAATGGAAAGCAACTCAGGACACAAACACAAGAAAATTAAGATTATTTTTCCCAAGCCTGATAGCACGGCGGAGATATCCTGGCTGGTTTTTAAGCCAGATTTTAATACTGTATTTTGTAGCTACACTGAGGAGTGGAGGGTGGAAAGAAACATTGTCTAATGAGAACAGACAGAGCTAGATGAGTCAGAGCTGGAGTGCCTACTGCAGAGAGAACACCCTCTGCCCCGTGGAACCCCCTGAGACAGACATACGCACGTAAAGATGCTCCTGGCCAGTAGAATTGGGGAAGGGATGCAGAACACTCTGCTGCTTGTTGGAAATAGCCCTCGAAGCTGCAATAGTGATACAGATTTTTCTCTCCAGAAGTTGCTTTCTGGTGTATGAATCATGAAAATCTTAGAGCTGTCAAGAAATACTTTTCCATGTGTGTCTTCCATTTTCCTTCAGGATGAGGGCATGTTCTAATGAAACACACACCCTTCCTCCAGTCTCCATGATTCTTAGTTTCCAGTGAATTAATAGGGTAGCAGCCCTCCATATATTTCTCAAGGCCTCAGATGGGACTGGAATATCCTGAGCAAGGTCAGACATTCCCAGACTCTCTTGCCCGGGACCAACATCAGCAGCAGTGGTGGCCATATCCGTCCTGGGCTAGCTCCATGCACATCACGTGGAGGAACGGCTCTATCTTCTCTTCCCTTTGCCCCCACCTCCTAAATAGCCCAAGACCCTCACCATCTTTGCACTGCTATACTACTGGCCACTGGGCCCACTGCTGCCTGCTGTCATCTGTAAGGGCGGGAACTCATCCCAGCACTTGTCCCTCTTGGCCCAGGCACTTTCTCTCTCACTCGAGAAGATGCCCCAGGCTCATCTTGCCAAGTTTCAACTGAGATACCCATATGGAAGTAACTATTAGCTCTCTGTCTTTGTATAGGTACATGAGAAATCTGGTAACTCTGGTGGTGGTCAGCTCTGGGTTTTTTCTTTTCCTTTTTGAACATTCCTGTTTCATTTTAGGGTGTTGTAAAAAAAGGGAATTGCACTCTTCCACCAGCTCTGTCAGTTCCTGCCAGCAAACAAAAGAGCTTAAGAAGCTACACTTGGTATTTCACAGAGTGGTAGGGGTTGGA
>NW_010258633.1:0-29629 GCF_000690775.1 Eurypyga helias
CGGAGCGACACTTACACGTCATCCACCCCCGCCCCCAGGAACGTGTGGAAAACGGTCCCTACCTCAGCACCCTCTCCGCGAATGTTCGCAAACCTACCATAAATGAGCTCCGTACTAGCTCCCCAGCATGGCCTGGGGGTGCCAGGGCAGCCCGTCAGGTGGAAGCTGTTAGAAATAAAACAGGTGACAGACCTCTGGTTCCCACTCGGGACCCAGCACCACCTGGGACAGCGGACCCACTCACTCCCACTGGCACGGGGACAGGGGTCAGAGGGACCCACAGAATGGTTTAGGTTGGAAGGGACCTTAAAGACCATCTAGTTCCAACCCCCCTGCCATGGGCAGGGACACCCTCCACTAGACCAGGTTGCTCAAAGCCTCATCCAGCCTGGCCTTGAACACTTCCAGGGATGGGGCATCCACAGCTGCTCTGGGCAACCTGTGCCAGTGCTTTAAGGCCGTGGCTACTGTGATTTTATTTGGGCAGCCTTTGGTTCCACTTCAGGTCAGGAGAAAAGTAACTGGCTCTCACAGCAGCCTGAGGACAGCTGCTTTCTGAAGTGAACACTCAGTGTGCAATAAATATTTCCTCCTGCAGTTTAAAACTGCTCCTGGGTTTGCTTTTTGCAGGAGAAAGAAGAAACAGGTCATTCGTGTTTGCCTTCCCATCTTCACAGCTGCCGGAGTTGCTTAATTGTATCTGATAAACAAAAATACAGATATTTGCAAAATATATGTTTTCAACCCAGTGAAAGCAAAATATCTGTAAAGGTTTGAAGGAAAACATCCCTTCTGTCAGCTGCAAAGAAAGCCAGTTTTGTTTGGTGAGTGACCAGTTTCTCTCTGAGGTTTCTCCAGTTTGGCACTTACAGGCTACTCATTCCTCTATCAGCCCACGGTGGTCAGCCAACTTGCTGGTCAGCCAAACTGCGGACCATCGCTGTAGGTGGCCACTCACCTCAGAAAAAGTTGTTTTTCCCCCGTGACAAAGGCAACAACACCCCCAGTAAAACCTGTGTAAGCTCCTGCCACAGGCATCTAGAAGGCTTCTGTGACCATCAAGTTTTTTTCCAAGAAGAACAGGTTGCGTCTAGGAAAAACAAAATATGAGTTGAGCTCGACCACCAACGTACCCCAGAAACTAGTACGCATGGCGGGCAGAGCTCTGTCCGCCGCATGGGAAGCTCTCCTGAAAGCTGAGCGCAAACAGCAGGGTGATGCCTAGCGACAACCACCCAGCACAAGCCAGGCTGCTACCCAACAGACCTTGGGAGGAGGCTTGCCTTCTCACTTTGTGCAAGAAAACTGGAGTGCTCCGTGATGAATTTTTCTCTCGTTCTTCTGCACCACTGGGGACATTCCATTTCTTCCCCTTGTTTCTTTTCTGGGAGCACCTTGTCCTCAGACCCTTAGAAAAGGGGATTACTTCCCCTGCTGCAGGGGCCAGCCGGAGTTCCACACTGTTGCTAGGGCTTGGAGTTTGGCTCTCTCGCCGGTGCCATCCGTTTGCTTTTCATGCTTCATCTGGTTGACATTTAGCACATAACCAACTTTTAGAGCACTTTCCACCTCTCAGGGGAACAGCAAGAGAACTTTTTTCTTTCAGCTTCTCTTGCTCTTTGGAGCTATTGATCTGTGCAATATAACTCCTCACTGCAGGAGGAGAGGAGAACTTCATCTACTTCTCTTTTCTGGGATCACAGAGCAGCAGAGAAAATAGCTGTCCTGACGTTAAGTGCAGGGGTTGTTCAAGGCTTCTCTGTGGACAAACCAACCGACCTCTTGGGTCACTTCTAGAGCAGTCTACAGACTTAAATGGGCATTGGTGAAAAAGTTCTATCTATCTATCTATCTATCTATCTATCTATCTATCTATCTATAATAATTTCCCCATGTCCTTGGGGGGAAACTAGGTGCAAGATCCTTTAAAGAAAATAAAATAATTTAACCATTAAATGAGGGATAAAAATCCTAAAGCGTGACCCTGAGCATTTTACTGACTTCTGTAACCTCAGTGACTGACAGAAATGGTCGTTTTATTTGCTTTATTCTTTTCTGATAATACTTTTGTTTCTTTAAACCTTGTCTCCAATATTGAGCAAAGCAGGTGGTCCTGTAGCAGTGCAGTTCAGCAAGAGGTTGGTTGAGATCTTCATAACTTCTGCAGTTAGTTGCTGTAGCACAATCAACAGACACATTCAACAAGATGCGTAGAGTGGATATTTGAACCTCTTAGCTGGCTGGTCAGAAGGACAATTAACAGATGATTAATAGACAAATGCAACAATAATTTGAAATCATAACCTTAAATTTTGAGGGACATAAGGTAAGAGTTCATTAGATGCACATAAAATAGATATTGATCCTTAAGACCTCAGTGACGAGTTGAAGCTTTTGTTCACAGAAATGAAAATGGTTGGCACCTTCAGATCATTATTATAATCTCCTCTTTGTAGAATTTTTGTGGGAACCTTTGGCTAGCTAGTTCAGCTGAGAGATCACATGGGACATTCTGTGAAGTCATTTAAATGAATGGATTCATACAAGTTATTGTGATACACGAATGCCCATTTCTTCAGCACTACAAAAAGGTAATGCCCCAAAATTTCTTCTCTGATCCAAAATATGTTACCATTTTCTCCAATAAATTTCACTTGTGATTTTCCTCAATATACCATTGCTGTTCAACTGGCAGGGCTTGGTTGCAATAAATATTTCTCTCAGCCAACTGTTTTTTACTGCATGTGTTCCTGTGTATTTGCTCAACATCTCAAGACCAAGGATAACAATTTTTTTTTTTTTTTCCTGCAGGCCACATGCAGAACTTGGAAGAATGGAAAAGATCAAATAGAGACAGGATTACATTCAGTATTTTTGCAGGTAATGCCTCTTCACATATTGGCTTGTTACGTACTCCATTGCTCTCCAGCTCTCTACTCTCCACACGCATGCTGCTGGGTGATCAGCCTGCTACTGCCAATTACTTGGATAACAATCTAATACAGAACAGAGTTCTCATAAGACTAAGAATTTTTATTCTAACAGAGTGGTAACAGACTACTGGGCAAAACAACACAGAAGACAGAGACAATTGGACAGTCATAACTAAAGGAAGAACAAAGGTTAAATCACTCATTATTACTGGCTAAATAGCACTAATAAGTAGCAATGAGGATGGTTTCTAGGTGACCCACAATGGCAAACCAGTCTGGAAATCTTAAAGTGTAAAAAGAGCAGGTTACCCAAAGGTTTAAATATCAGTTTCAGAAGGTTTCATACATTTTCATTCCACAGAAGTGCAATTTATGTTAGTGTAGAAGTGTGGACTGTGTTTAATGTGGAAGCCATATTGACCATAATACATCTGAATTACATCATTTGTACTTTTTCAGTAAGTTGATGCTGGAAGACAGTGAAATCAGTTCTGCCCACATTTAAGAACAGGAGCTTAAAGGCATTACTATTTCATGTCTTAAACTCTTATCATGTAAACGAGTGCATTTTTATTCCATCAAGTTTACTGGCTTGATTTCTGCGTAGTTTCACGCTGCTATAAAAAAAGGAGGGGAAAAAAAACTGAGAGAAATTGAATATTTTTCTATGTAAGTAGAAAAATCTTTCTGTTTTATGACAGCCTGTAAAAATTGATTGCTTGTCTTAATATAAACAGATGGTAACAGATCCATGATGACTGACGTTTACTGTGTCCATACACAGCTCCCAGGGGACTCTACTTTTAACATAATCCACTGTGCCTGCAAATCCAACAGTTTAGAAAAATAAACACTAGTAAGGATTTCCACTTTTAAAGAACTTTAGTAGGGAGTCTACTGATTGTTCAGTGACTCCAGCTGCTCATCAAGATAGAAAGAAGCTGCCTGCACCATTGGTATGACCAGTGTTGTGTCAAAAGCATACAAAAAATTTGTATTTCCAAACAACAAACCTAGCTCTTCTCCATCTCCTTCTAGCTCTAAACGGGCACTACTACTTTTCCTACTCCTCTATCATCATTTTAGATCCCAGTCAGGTTTGTCCCTGTTCTTTAGTCTCCTGTTTTGTAATGTACTCTCTTATATCACCCGTCTTCTGTTAATTAGATGGTTTATCATCCCTTTCATCCCACTCTCAAGCAATTCTTGCCTCCTTTAATTATTTTGACTTCTCTTCCTATTCCCAGCTTGTATTAAACACCTTTAGAAATAACTGAAAGCAGCAGTAAGCTTTAATGACAGCTGTCAATAAAAAACTAACACTTAAGGGAAAAAGGTACACCAACCAGAATCCTGCTGATGCTCTAGCCACCTTTTTTCTTTTAAAAAAACCACTTCTTCCACATCTAGTTATGGATTAGAAACTAGTTATCTAGTTTTGTTAGGAACTGACAGAAGAAGGTGATGAAAATCTGGCATGCCTAAGTAAAAATTATAACAGGATAGAAGTAAAATATGTGCTTAGAAAACATGAATTCACTCGGTTTGGCTTTCACTCTCTTGGATTTGCTCCACCTACCTGTGTGACTTCGTGTATTAGTTCCTTAGATTTTTAAAACTGTAAGCAGAGGGTGTGTATGTGTAAGACTGAAGCAGAGCTGACTAAAAGAAGTCAGAGAGAGGGGAGTGTTTGATACACTTGTTGATGGACAGACTCAAAAATCTTTCAAGTAGCTCTCAAAGGTGCACACGCACCACTTAGACACACAGCCTACCCATCAGCCGCGGTTGAAGTTAGCAAACTGAGCTATGAAAGTAAATCAATACCTCATTAATTCAATTGCATATTTAAAATATCTGAACATGTCTAGGTCTACGGAGAGCATGCTTTTCTTCATGCTTGCTTTAAAAATCCCCCGAAACTTTGACAAAGGTGTCAACACCAAAAGGTCAGCCAGATTTGAGGTTGGCTTCTTCCTGGGATTTGTCCCAAGACTTTCCTTTAAAATATATACAAGTGACACAAAACTATGCATTGAACTTAAAACAGCTTAAAAATTAACGATTAACAGAATTTCAGACCAGCAGTACAATTTTTTTTTTTTTTTTATTTTTCAGAAATACCCTTTGCCCTGCAAATTCATACTCCATTTTAAACTATCCTGGACTATGTTTCCATAATATGTTGGGATGGAATAGAGACCCCAGTCTACGCAAATACTTTCCAAAGGAGTTTTCCAATATTATTATTTGAGACAGAGTACTTGTTTTGTTCAGTCAATGTGCTTCTGCACTTTTTAGCAAGAAGCAGGTGATTATGAAGATAAAAATCCATAGTATTTGAGAATGCAGTAAGAGAGGTCTTAATGGAAACCTCGGCTGGGATAAAACACAAGGGACAGATGCGAGAGAGTAAATGAAAAATTCTACAAGTGCTGTAAAACATATCTTAAAACATTATCTTGCTGGTCAAGAAACCTCTGAAGACTTATAGTCTTTAATACACTTCATGTTAGAACAGAAAGGGTTTCCTCCCAGGGGAAACCCTAAAGGTTGACATCATTTTTGCAGTGTGGGTTTCTGGCTTTTTTTTTAATTAAAAAGTTGTGCTAAAAACTGTAAGAAAGTATTATATGGTTCAAGGCATGTAGGCATCTTCCATATATAAAAACATAACAATAGGCAAAGCTTGGAATCTACCAGATGTTGCACACTGCTGCTTATATAAGTCAAAGAAATGCCTATGTTCCTTGATCTTGCAATTTAGAACTAGATAATTTTTTGATTCTTGCTAAAAAAACACCCAAAAAACTAAAATAAAACCAGACAGACAGAAAAAAAATACCTCAGCAATGCTAGTGTAATGATTTAAAGAAACATTTCACTTGAACAATTCTCCAAAACCAAAGCCTGTTTAAAAAACCTTTTATGACCAATAAGTCTTCTATCCCAAATGCTTCTGGAGAAGAGACAGACAATTCCATGGCAAAACAAAGGACTTAACAGCATTCCTGTTAGCAGTAAGTCACTTGCGTTATGGAACAGGCACACTGAGCCAGCTTCCCCAGTCGTGGTGGTTTAATGTCCAGCTCGGCTGACAAACACCAAGTGATGGCATCACCACCAACCTGCTGGCAATGATTTCTGGCAAATTCTGGCGTGAAGCAGTTCTGCTAGTGAAGGTGTCTCGCTCTCCTCTCCCCACAGAGGTTATTCCAGCAAGCACGGACAGCGTATGCCACCTCTTGGTCCACACAGTATTCCCATGTGCGGTAACAAGTCTCAGGATATTGGGAAATGGTGCAAGTAGCTTTGAGGAAAAGGAAGAGGAAGCAGGGACACAGAGACTGTAAGAAAGTGAGGGTGACAGCTAGAAGTTCGATATGAATTACATACAAATTTTACAAATAGAAAACAACACCCTAGTGTTTGCTACCTTGTTGGGCATAAAATTAAGCTAACGGAATAAACATTAAATTTAATTAAATTATTAGTAATAGTACTGTTGTAGAAGAAATGACTCAATTTGATATCATATGTTGTTTCACAGAGTAGAACGATCACCTTAAAGGATTAAAAGGGTAAAATGGAATATGCATATTCAACCTTAATGTCTTTATGATAAATTTTGTTACCATTTCTGATATTGTACTGCAATGGTGGCTGTGTAAGTGGAGGATTGCTCTCATCAATAATCCAGAAACTGCTTCAAAAGTCCATGTATTCTGTAATTCACAATAAAAATGCCACTGCCACAATACTGAAGAACTGGGCAATAAAGACCTATCAGCTGGTCAGGTGCAGTTACTTTGGATTACGGCAGTCTGACTTCACTTAGTAAGTTTGTCTGACATGAGAATCACTGCATTCAAACAGAGATAATGAGACTTAAAACAGGTATGTCAAACATAAAGCAAAGATAACTGATTTTAGGTCTCAATTAGGATTATTTTGTCTTGCAGTACAAGGCTAGAAGCCACAAACTTGAAGTTCCACCTTTGGGAAGATGGAACAAGCAAGTGGTCTTCTTCATATTCATTTCTTTGTGAACTACTACTACTTGTCCACTGCAAAAGTACTGTAAGGCTTACCATCAAAATTCTTTTAACAATTAAAAAATTAGTATTCTGTTGTAGTTAGCAATTTAGTACACCATCAACGTTACTTTAGTAGAACACAAAGCAGGAGCCCATTTACATTTTGCCAAGAACAGCCCAATACATTTTGTATGAGAGGAATCCAGTATTTTCAGGTTTCCATATATTTGCTTTATTCATTCCCTGTTGGCAAAACAATCGCAATACTCGGATTATTTCTTTCTCTCTCAAACTAAAATATATATTTTTTTAATTTTAAATTTTTTATGTGTGTGCCTGTGTGTTCATACTCCTTACCTTGGAAAAGTTTTTCCTTTGGTATGTTCAGGAACAACCGTTAACTTCCACTCGCAAGAGCTGAACAAACCCCCACAGAATTCATGCTGAGCTAGAATCTGCTGGTTTAATTCCCTGCTGGGAGTCTGCCAGTTGGGAAACGCTGACCAGCAAGTACAGGTCTTAATTACAACACAAATCCAGAAGCTGCTGCCAACCTTTCCCCATTGAGAAGCATTTGCTTTCTAGTGTTCTTCTTGATGAAGAGATTATCACTCAAACATAATTTATTGCTGCTTTATATTGTAAGTAATTAAATGAAGAAACCTTTTAAACTCAAGGGAATTTTAATAGGTTACTTGCAAAATGTTATTGCAGGCAACAACTTGTACATGATTTTAGTTCCAAACCCACCAAAAAATTATACAAATCAGCATTGTAAAAGTGTCAAATTAATGCCTTATAGGCTTTGCTGGCAGAATTAATTTCTAAATTCTAGATGTGGGGAAATGTTACTCTCATTTTTTTCCTTTTCCATTTTTTTTTTTTTAGAAAAATTTACAAGTGAAATATTACTACAAAACTTTTTTATAAGGATTTTTTGCAAAACATTTACATTTTTACCATCAACTATTTTTCTGTTTCAAAATCATTATGTAGATTTAATACCCTATGCTGCACATCAATTCTCGCAGGATGACAATTCAGTGACATGCATAAAAAAACACCACAAGGCATTAAAATGAAGACTTAAATACAAATATTGTTGCAATAAAACAGTTATAAAATTGAAAAATAGGACCTAAACATCATGCTTACCTAACTTTGACAAATTAACTTTTTCTCCTAGATTACACACTTTTATTACTGCTCTCGTGAAAGAACATGATAAATAATGACTTAACACCAATTTCTAATGTAATCGGCAACACATACACAAACCTAACCAAAGAAAGTATACTGTAAGAAAAAAACCCTATTCTAACACTGGAGTTCTACCATGGTAAATACACTTTGCACTGATAATTACAATAAAGCAAAATTTTTAACGGTGGCAAAGGGAATGAACAGTGAAATGCCATTAAACAAGATACTACCGCACATCTGTGCCCTATTACTTACAACGGCTATATCCCACTGAGTCAAATAAAGGACATGGAGATTTACGATCCTTTTAAGACAGAAAAGTGGATTCAGAATGGTATGCAGAACAGACTGTCAAAATGTTTCTAATTCAGCGGTAAAATGTGCACCTGCTAACACAAGTTAATGTACTTGAGATGCTACGAAGCCAACCAGATTTAGATTTTGATACATCTATAATAGGGATTCATTGCAGATTAAAAATTACTTGTTTCCTATCTGCATACAGACGTATGCATGAAAAAATTATATATGAAATGGTTGTGCAGAATGCTCATAACTTCAGTTTACAAAACTTGTTAGTTTCTAGGAAACATGGTATTAACATTAGGAAAGTTCTTTCTTTGCATAAAGAAATTTATAGCACTGATTGTGAAGCATAATGATAAAATATATATTTGACGTTTCATTTTCTATATAATAAAATTAACAGTTAATCCTACCTAATGTTCATCTGTATTAAATGTAACATCTAATTGATTCTGATGTTTTAAATCCAGACACATCAGTTAAGAGTACTTTAAATAAAATATACAAAATAATGTACAAAACCCAACTAAAATTTAAAGACTCTGTTACAAGTCTACAAAAGCTTTAAGAAACTTGAAATTTATAACCACAGTGTAAAATTGTTTTTCTTTAATCTCAAAGCTTTTTATGTAAAGTGAAAGTATAAAATACCTTCAGCTTAGTATTTTGCTACAAAGGGCTGGCCTAAAGTGTACACAGTGTAAACAATGATTGGTATTTCTCTTGCTTCAAAAATACAGAAAACATCACAAGATTGATAAAATCTTCAGATGAGAAGTAGATGTTTTGTGAGGCAATGCACAAGGTATCTGTTACATCTCTCAAACCAACAGCTACCAAACACATTCCTCCTTTTGTAATTTGCAGTGAAAAAAAAAAAACACCCAAACCCCCACCACCAACAAAAAAAAAACCAAACCAAAAAAACCCTACCACTTACTCTTCTTTCACAGTACTTCCTTTAGGTACATCAAAAACATTTTGGTGTATAAGTTTTTAAAAAAACTAGCCATAAGAATTGTTACCAAATGACCGTATGTGTAAAAGATTACATTTATGCCTATGGGAAGTAATTAAAAATCCTGAGTATGAAATATTTGGCCATCTTTCCTCCTGTACCTACTGAAGCTTCCACATATAAGATGTAGTTTGGTTTTTTGTCGTCGTTTTTCCTTTTCCTCTATATTCCTATTAAACCAGCACATCCGAAAATGCAACCAAACCTTTGAAATCAAAAGTCATGTAGTAAAAAGGTAACTATATTCCTCTTTCCTCAGTTTGTTTTGTGGTTGGAGGCTCAATGTAAGACTTGACAGGTAACGTATTTATTACCAGCTCACATACTATCCTTGAGGAGAAAATAAGACAGTAATATTTAGGGGAAAAGAGAGAAAATGTTTACTTTCAATACCTTTTTTGGTGAAAATGTGATAATTAATTCTTTTCTTTGGCTATTAAGTCAAAGTATAAAGAACTCGGCACATTAACCACAATATAACTAGTATTTACAGAGAGAAGATACTGGAGAACGAGCTACAACACTTAGTTGTCTGATTAATTTCCATGAACTCTAACAAAATTAAAACATTTAAGTATTTAAGACTGAGTTTATGATTCATGTTACCTACAAGTTAGAAATGGAGCATTTAAAATACAAAGAAATTAAATACTAAAAATTGACACAAAAGTGGCCATATTCATTTTTCATCCTATGTAAGATACCATTACTTTTGCAAAATCTTACATTAATACCTTTCTATGGTTTTATCTTTCCTACTGTATACACTACTTCTACGTAACCTTAGCTCTCCAAACAAAGAGAGGAATTATAACTCACTGATTGTCATTTATACACACTACTATAATGTAGTGGTCAAAATTAATCTGAGGTCCACCTCAGAACGACTTTGCAGCAGGCACCACCCAGCTGCTGTCTGAGTAATTCCAAAACTTGAGAAAAGACGGCCAAAATGACGTGTTCTATGGACTGAGCGAAAACCTAAACTATTTCCACTATCGTTCAATCTGTAGTTGGTTTTGCTGTGCCTTATGGGAAAAGGATGTTTTTTGAAAACATGAAAATATTACAAATTTACTTTAAAAACAAAGTACTTCAATCAAATGATATTAAACCTAGTCACGGTCCACCCTGTTTTACATTGATATTATCTCAGTTTATAAACACATTAACATACAATGCTAAAAGAGGGGGGGAAGTCCATTTAAAAACATTACATGATATACAGACATAGAACTAAAAAAGTACAGTATGGAAATAATATTCCCCCATCTGTTTATCCAGTACATCAATTTGCGCTGTTTGTATTTTTGAATTTTGTGTCTTGTTGCACCGGTGTACACTTCCCATGCTGACCCTCCAACCTGGAACACTTACAGAAGTCACGACTGAAAACATGATTTCCTGCTCTGTAATCCACTTTACCAGCCCACTTCCATATCCTGAAAGGTATGTAAACTTAAGTGCAGCACTAGGCGTCCATAAAAACGATCCTTTCAGAATTCTTCCATGTTTGTTGAAACATTAGGGGTTGCTGGGTTTGAATCTTGAGAAATGGCAGCAACAGTGACAATTCTTGGAGAACCAAGAACCTCAGTAACTGAAGTGTCCAGTTCTCCTGAGGTAACAATAGCAAGGGCTGTTCCACCACCCTTCTTGTTCTGATGAGTTTTGACGTGTTTCGAGAGATGGTCGCTTCGCATAAACCTTTTAGAACATTCTGGGCACTCAAATCTCTTTTCGCCTTTTAAAAAAGAAAAACAAAACCAAAATGTTACTGAAAGAGAGTACTGAACACTTTTTGCTTGATCTTTTCAATCTGACCGTCTCCTGCTAAACATCTGGATCATCATCTAAAGGAGACAATGTTGTCTTCTCTACCTGTCCAATTTCCAGGTCACAGGCTTTTGGCAAACCCCTCTTCACTACTAAAACATTCTCAACAAGTATGTGCTATCATGTGATTATCTGACAGGAAGTTTGAATTTCAGGTCACCAGAGAATTTTCATAAACTTCTATAAACCTGACAGAGTAGGAGAGGTAAAAGGCCGGAAAGCACTACCCGACAGCATGTTTTAAGCATACTTTTGTGACTTAGATTACAGGGGTGACACGGGAATTTGGAAACATGAATCCCGAAGCTCCATGAGGATATATGCTATGTCAAGAGAGATAAATTCGCCATACTAAAAAGTCCTGTCACTGTGCAAATGTATAGTGCTTATACTTCAAGTGCTATCTTCTGATGCTGTGAAGCTGCGGGGAGGGGACAGGGGGGAGACGACAGGGACGGACACACAACACCTTCTTGAGGCTACAAATACAAAGGCTGATAAAATATTCAGTTTCTAAGAGGTCTACCTTTCCAATCTGAACTGTAAGGAGGACTTGCTTTATTATACGTCACTTGAAATTTCCAGAAACTTCCCAAGAACATAAAATCTGATGTATGGACAAGGTCTATAAATTTCGAAAGGACTGAGTTAGTCCAAGTGAGGACGTGCCAATGCTGGTCCATGCCCAATCTACGTGCTGAAGAAATTTGCCAAATTCAGACCATGCATCAGCTAATGTACATTAGCTATCTGCGACGAAATGGTCATCATCTTCTAGCACAGGTACAGAGGAACAGTTTGAACAGATCTCATTTTATTTATTTGATTTCACAGTCAGCCTGTATCGATAAAAACAGAAATCTACCACTTCCTCTGTTTTAACGTTACTTTTTTACCTTTAGAAGTACTCTTCATAGATCCTAGTACATGAGCTCTTTGATATCACTGTTTAACCATGGCCACTACGATTCAGACTCACTGTACTATACCTACAGAGAGGTCTGACCAACCTGTGTGGGTTCTTCTGTGTCTTTGTAACTCATCGCTCCTTGTAAATCGCTTGCCACAAAAAATCCAGTTGCATATAAATGGTCTTTCACCAGTATGCCAGCGCAGATGTGCTCGAAGATGAGATGTCTTGCCATAAACTTTTCCGCATCCTTCAATATGGCAGATATGTTGTTTCTTTTTTCCTGGCTCATTGCTGCCTCTAAAAAGATCAAATTTAAACTGGTGAGTAGTTATATGCTAAAAGATTATTAATTATTAGGAAAAATACTTCATGCTAATAGAGACAATTACGATCCTCTGTCTAAAAAGAAATATATAAACATACTTACTAATAGAAAGCATTAAAAAATGTAGGCAATGTACGAAAATCACGCCCAAATGAGCCAGACCATGATAGGAAGTCCAAATATGTACTGACAAAATTTACATTTACCTTCCTTCTCCCTCTCTGCAATTAGGACACGAGCAGGCAACTCTTCTCAATCTCTTGCCAGGTTGCACTTCCTGGTCAGAAGCTTGTTGAGCTTGTTGCAGCTGCACTTGTGTTATCTGATCAGGACTCACAGCACCAATTGCAGCATTAGCAATGCCACCTACTGCAACAGTAACTGGAGCTATGGTGGCTTGCTGTACTTTTACTCCATCCTGTCCTTGCTGTTGACCTGTACAATAAGAAAGCGTTTGTACCCTTTATTAGTCATTTCAATAAATGAAATGCACACATAAACTTTACACATTTTATAGAACAAAAATCCACCTAAAGTTAAGGGAAGCCACAAAACAAATATTAAATCCACCCATTTTCCTGAAGCACAGCCAGCAGACTATCAGCTAGCTTAGATAGCCCTGTTTAATGTAATTTGTTATCAGAAGAGTACAAGACTGCAAACTGGTGACTGATGCTCTGATACTAAGAAATGTGAACTAGTTTAACAAGCTTTTCTTTTTTCTCAAAAGCCGGGATAAATGAGAGAACATTAAACAAAATATTAGACAGAAAGATTATTATATCTACTGCCAATGTCTCTCTAATAAACTTCGAAAACATATCTACATTCAGAAAGCTACAAGTAGCTAATTTAAAAGTTGCTTTATGGCACATACAGAATTGTCACTTCTACAATCTGTCCTACATCAACACTGAGTTACAAAGGAACTTTCACAAAGAAAAAGAAATGTTGTAGGACTAGACTTGAACAAGATAACATACCAAAGCTTTGTGTTTTGGTTTTATTTTCCTCCTCCACCCTCCGGGAAAGCATCAACCCTTTCAGAGTTCAAGGAGCATCTGGACAATGCTCTTAGTCATACAGTTTAGTTTTAGGTAGTCCTGTGAGGAGCAGGGAGTTGGACAACAAGACCCTTATGGGTCCCTTCCAAGTTGAGATATTCTAGGATTCTACGATTTTGTTTTGCAGAAAGGAATGTGTTTTCAAGAAGACTGGAAAAGCAGTTTGACTGAATCAAATGGAATTCTAAGACTGACTTGCTGAATCAATTCAGTTTCATTGCATAAGTTCATTGATCTCACTGGCTTTCTTGAACAATGGAAGTCAGGATTACTGTCTTGATATTAAAGTAAATTAAAGACTATTCCAATATAGGTAAGAAGTGTAGTTTCTTGAGCATAAAATTATGCTTGTTTAGAATGTTACTACTATATGATCTAAGAAAATAACATGACAAACTAAATCCAACACAGAGATATGACTTCTAGCCGCCATCTGAGAACACTGAATGCCTGTCCTGCCAGTAAGAGGAATGGGACAAAATATCCTTAGATGTTGTCATTTTCAAAAATTCAGTGCCTTCATACAAATGGGAAAAAAGAGAAAATACTACCTACTTAGCGAGAGTGTAATGCCAACCAGAGTTCTTTAGAATAGACTATAATACTTTAAGACTTGAAAGTCCTCAGTACTGAATCATTAATTTAAAACTTAGAAACCCTTGGAGGTAACATAATTCAGAGAGATTCAAATGGGTACTCCAACTTACTTCTCAAGCACCCGTCACAGACACCATCAATGGGGATAATACTGAGAACACCATTCCCCCTGAAGTCTAAACCGCCTAGCTACCAGTGAATTCATACACAGCACAGCACGGGATAATGACCACTTCATCCACATTATTGCTGAATGACTACTTCATTCACATTATATGTTATCTTGTATAATGCCATGGTAACAGCCATAAATGAAACCTAACACCCATCACCTAACACCACCACATACTCTCAGACAGGTCAGGACTAAAGAACATGATATACAGACAACCTCCCTAAGTGACTTGACTTCTAACAGGCCACTGCTGGCTACAGGAAATAGAATAAACCTGTGTTGTGTGTAGGTCAGCACCAGGTTATTTTCACCAGAAGCACTGACCAAATCTTCCCAATTACCTCTCTTGGTTTCCATCTGGAACTTGCACATGATCTGCCTAGATATGAATAAACACAAATTTCTTGTTTTCTTAAACAGGCCACAAATATTGACAGATGCTGAGTAGTTTCAGTTCTCTGAGAAGAATGACAAACCCAGAAAAGAGAACATTTGAATCCCACTTTCTGTTGGACACACAGTTATTAAAAAATCTAAAAAAAGTCTGGTATTTTCAGCAGAGGAACCATAGAAAAAGAATTACAGACAATCTTGAATGCAAAGCCTCCATGTGTCTGGGATAGAACAAAGTCTTTCTTTTCAGAATAGCTATGCACCAAAATAAAATTATTTCCCTTATTCTAATAGCAAAGAAAAACACTCATGGAAATCCTTGAAGGAGAATATGATAGGAAAAGGAGAACACTGTGGTATAAATGCAAGTAGTAATATCTACTTGGGCCTAATAATGGCAGAAGAGGATACAAGAGCTTCCAAAGAAAGTGCTAGTCCAGGGGCAATTCCTTGTCAGGCTGTTAAGCTGCTGAAGCACTGACCCAGTGCTATGAATAGCCAGAGGCAAAGGCAGCTGATCATTTTTGTTATACCTAATGCTCATCTTAACATGATAATGTGATCACTTGCGTTGAAAACCAGCTGCAGTTCTTGGTTAGCCAAAGGTAAATAAATTAACAGGAAGAACTTGCTCAGCTTGTAGCCTTTACAGAGCACAAACTGCTCTCCTGTCTGTTAAACAAACCCAAGATGCAAACTCCCTTAATTCACAGAGCAGCACTATAAATGAAGAGCCCACGAATGGTTACTCCAAAACCTAAAGATGTAACAGATATTATGGCCACACTTACTGCAACCTCTTCAGCTATTCTGACTCTCAGTCATGTTTTTAAGTACACTAATAAGAATTATCTTTTGTTATTACAGTCTGTTAAAGGGATGACTCCACGACACAAATTCCTGTCTGAGCAAAAAGGTCCTGGGACTTAACCAGTCTGTGGTTAGAACACAGCTGGAGTATAATTTTCTCCCAATTTTCCCTCTCTCTGATCTTCTTGAATTGATATTAAAGTTTCAGTGCAACTTTCCTCCAGGCTGCCAGACCAAGGCTTTCCAAATAAGATGTGTATTGTGGCACTTGACCCCTAAGGGGCACAACTCCATTCTTCACTCCATGACTAGTGCTACAGTGATGAATGTACAACACATAACTCTTGCTGAACCTGACCAACCCACGTTTATGGGGAAGCCTGTTCAGCATTTCTAAAAATCCAATATATTGTGCTGATTCAATATGAACTAATTTTCAGTCTCTAAGTCCTGAGATGACCAACCACACAAGGGTATTCTATACTTCTTCTGAATATTGAGTACCACTGTTGACACATACTCTACCTGCTCCGAACTGTCCCTCCCAAGTACGAGGACAATCTGTATCTTGGAGTACAGGATACACACTACTGAGCTACAACCTCCACCTATTTATTAAACAATATAGTGATACATCTGAGTAGAAATTCTTTCCAATAACCGTAAAGGTGATAACAATACAGAAGAGAAAATGCTAAAAGTAAGGTTGCTTAGGCAGATGATTACATTGGTTTCAATTAAACAGTAATTAAATGACTGCTCTCTAGATGGCATTAACGAAGTTATTACATTTTCCAATGCAAATGTTCATTTTCTTTAAATTAATCTCAGAGCTATTATTTTAAACTCCTTTCCCTTGTATTCTGCTTACTAAATTCAGAACAGAAGATTGTGTCATATTTTGAGTGTTTCAGAAACAGCCTTACTTCAAGATACGGGCCACAATATTCAATAAGTAATTCTCTACTTTTTGAGGTAAAAGTAACTGAAGGAAGCACACTTATCTGATAAATACTCTTTGCCAGAGATTTACATAATTATCAGGAAAAAATGGAAAGTTCAATAATGTAATTTCTGCACTTAATTTTTGTTTTGAACTCCTGAAAGAGCATCCAAATAAGCTAGCACACTAGTAGCATACAGGACAAAGAAACACATCTATTCTCATTTTAAAGTTGTTAAACATAAATTTCTTCATTCTTGTTCTTTGAGAGTAAAATGAATACATTTTAGACCAGCTGAAAAACCTTTTCTCTGGAAGAGAAATTAGAAAATCTTCACAAAACAACTGACAGAACACATCCTGGTCTAAATCTCAAAGTGAACCTGTGATAATTTTGAGTTGTATGCGATTTTTGGGTTTTTTTAAAGCTATATACTAGTATCCGCTATGAATCACTAAGGGCTTTCGCTTTTGCATCATTTATATTTATTAAGGGATGATAAAGGAATTTAATTGTTTCTTAAATCAAGTTTACTGAAGATACTGCGGAAACTTAACTGTTATTATGAGCTTGTCAGCAACAACCTCTAAAAGTTGATAAAAATGAGGATTTTTCAGTAGAGAGGATCTAGATATAAATCCGCTTTCTGTTTGAAGCAAACCCTGCTTATTCTGAACACAGGTGGCTGAGATAGTTACCCATACAGAACAAAATGATCTCCTGATCATAGCCCATCCCTGAGCAGCCGTTCTCCCCAGCCAACTCCCCTCAGCTTATACACTGAGCATGATGCCTTCTAAAGAAGGATTTGGAATCAGAACAACAACTTGTTATACTACCAAGGCAAGAGACCCTTCAAGAACGCCCTGATTTTCATAGTCATTAAAAAGTGGTGAAAAAGAAAAATGTATTTAGGATGAGTGTTCAAGAACACTTCTCTGCAGATGAACACAAGTAGTACCCTGCGTACTGAACCTTAGAACAACTAGACAACTGACAATTCAAGTACCAACTGTGCTGCAGAATGTCAGATGCACTGCATGGAAACTGGTAGTAGGATTGAAGAAATGGAGGTTTTTAAGTTTACTTTTATGGAACATCTCCCTCTACCCCATCACCCCATCTCAATTTTCAGGTTATTCTACAGCTTATAGCCACAACAGAGCATGGCCCAGTTCTTTTCCCTAAACTCTTCCACTTAACTCTGAAATAGGGATAGGACTACAAAAACCTTTTGACTTTTAGTCTCTACACTCTGACTAGAGGAGCTCAGTACCTGACACACTGTAACAAAAAAAAAAAAAACCCAAAACACACAAACAAGCAAGTCTATCTTACACATTTTTATCATATGGAAACTAAAATACTAGTCTCAGGAAGTGTGTTTTTCAACATCTCGAGTCAATTTCTGTAAAATAACATGGAAATAGTAATAGCCTAATTTTGAAAGGACAGCAGGAAGCTGACATGAAAAAAATGCAAGTCTCAGTTTCCAGTACTCTGATCATTTTGTGGGGGTGAGGGATGGGGTGGGTTTTGCTTGGGTTTTGCTAAGTTTTTCAGTATAGCATAGCTAGTTTGCATATTTTACACTTAACTACAAGGTTCATGAATGTCCTTGAAGTACACATTTTGGCTATTTGAAACGTTATCTTCATATTGATCAAGATAAAAATAAATATGCCCTTAGGCACAGGAGGAGTTAGTTAACAGGTACATGCATGGAAAATCCTTTCAACCGAAAGGAAGATAGCCGACTTTAAAACTAGGTTAAGTTGCATAGCAGTTGACCATTTATTTGGAATAAAAAAAAAAAAAAACCCACAGGCAAGGTGATTAAAAGTTATTATCAGGAAAAACAAGAATCATAAAACATTTTTAATGACCTTTAACAGTAAGACTAAACACGAGACACAAGTCTTGATTTTGTAACAGCCTATGGGTTGACTGGCTAACCAATACAAAGACTTGTTTATTAAAGATGTAAAAACTGTAACTTTGTTACAGCCTTCATCAGGCAAGGATCAACAAAGTTACATATAACAGAAACACAAAAGAAGGGCCATATAAATCTCCAAGATCCAAACTCTGAGCAGTCCTGCCATCCTCTTCTGCAAAACTGTTATCCTTATAAAATGGTATGCTTAATCTTACCTGGTCTTCCTTTTTTGTTCAGAGCAAACTGAAGAGATTCATGTTTTAGTCAGACTAATAATTTCCTGATAACCAAAGCTCTAAGCACCCTTAAAAAAAAGAAACTAAAAAAGCCCCACCAAAACAAAACACTACAAAAACCCCTCTAACAGGCTGATGATGTGCAGTACCACTCTCTTCTTGCTTTATATCTTCTGAACAGGAAAGTGTTCTATATGCTCTGCTTTCCGACAATCAGGAACGAGAGAGAGGACAGCAAAACCCAGTACTCTGAGAGCACGCCTGCGTGTTGAAACATTTTATAACATAAAGCATAGTATTCTGATAGGGAAATACAGTTTTACTAACCACCTTCTTTGAAGACTTAAGAACTTACATTTAATTACTGAAGTTAATAGCATAGAAGCAGCTCATTATAAACCTGTTTCTCCTCACAATTATGAGCAAAGTTGGTACTTGAGATGCTTCCCCTTCCCGCTTTATCAAGAAATAACAATGAAGTCATGCCTTGCTACTCACAGGTCAGGCAGAAACGGCTTGTTTTACTCAGGCATTTTTACCAAGTTATTCTTTATAGGCAATTTAGCCAAACAGATACATTGCAGATGTTTGGCCAGATACCTTTTGTGTCAAGTGCAGGAAGGGTACATTGATACCTTGTTTTTAAGCTACTATGACCAAGGGAAGCATTTGTTTTTACCACCAGTTTGTTGTTAAACTATTCCTGCCACTATTTCCAATTTCAGTTTAAGAAAATCCCACAACCAAAGCAATTTTGTCATTAGAAGACTGAATGCTTCTCCTATAATTACTCTGAAACATTTGAAAAGGATGCCAGTGCCATAATATTTAGAACACTATGGTTCTCCAACAATTCTCAGCCCAAGGCAACCTGAGAACAGTTGTAAGTGACCTTTCATGACTTTGGAAAAAGTATGCTAAATTTCGAATACTCTGCCCAGCTACACCCTCAGAATGCCAAGTAACACACTGTGAAGTAAAAAAAAAAAAAAAAGAAAAAGAAAAAACCCCCACCCTTTTTTTCCCATTTTTGTGGAAAATAGTTCAGCTCTTTGTATTTATTTTTTTACTGCAGATTCTATAGCTTACAGCTTGTTTCTTCCAAGGTATTTGCTGCAGCTTGCTTGACAATGAACATCCAGAGAAAAACTGGACGTTAATTAAAAAAAGACCATGAAATCAGCATACTTCAGCTCCTTCAACTTCCACCCTTGGTATTTATATTTGCAAGTTTTCTTGTATGTAGTGTGGCTTTTTTAAACCCTTTTTACCTTGTTAACACCTACAGGCATCCCACCTTGCTTAGCTATGCAACTCACCAAGTTCTGCTTCTACACACATTCACTGCTAACACAAGCAAGGAGACACACAGATTATGTGATGAATGAAAGAAAATGCATTTGCATGACGAAAGTGTAATATTCTAGGACTTCAGACTAAACATCTTCCCTTCCCTCAATAACTAGCATATGTGATAGTGATAATAGACTGAGTGGTATAAAGGTGAATCAGATAATTCATAATTAATTTTTCATAATACAGTAGTTCAAGAACATTAAATAAAAATGTATCTTGCACAACAATTAAGTCACAATTTATTGCAGACAAGTATTAAACATGTAAAAAATTTACACACACTCAGAAAAGACAAATTCAGGGAAGAAATTCATCAAGGATTATTAAATATATATTAAAAAAAATAAAAAATCCCACTTCTGGCTCAGGAAGACCTGAGCTGCAGATCACTGAATGGTGAGAAAAATATTCAAGCAGATTATTCTTCTATGCATCACCTGCAGGCAGCATCAGAAACACCTCTGACACATATTCATAGAATTATAGAATGGTTTGGGTCAGAAAGCACCTTTAAAGGTCACCTAGTTCCTACCCCCACTGCTGTGGGCAGGGACATCTTTCACTGGGTCAGACTGCTCAAAGCCCTGTCCAATCTAACTGTGAACACTTCAGGGGATGGGGCAACCCGTTCAGCAACTCACCACCTTCATAGTAAAGAACTTCTTCCTGATGTTCAATCTAAACCTACCCTTTTCAGTTTAAAACTGCTGCCTCTTTTCCTGTGAATACAGGCAAGCCCTGGTAAAAAGTCTCTCTCGAGTCTTTCTTATAAGATCCCTTTGTATATTGAAGGGCTGCAACAAGGTCTCCCCAGAGCCTTCTCTTTACCAGTCTGAACAAACCCAATTCTCTCCACCTTTCTTCATAGGAGATATGTTCCAGCCCTCTGATCATTTCCATGTCCCTCCTCTGGACAAGTCCAACAGGTCCATGTCTGTCTTCTACTGGGGACCCCAGGAATGGACACAGTAGTACTGATGAGGTCTCACCAGAACACAGCAGAGGGAGACAATCTAATCCCTCAACCTGCTGGCCTCTCTTCTTTTCATGCAGGTTTTTTTATCCAGCCCAGGATATGGTTGTCTTTCTGGGCTGCAAGCACACACTGCCAGCTCATATCCAATTTTTCATGTACCACTAACCCCAAGTCTTTCTCCACAGGGTTACTCTCAATCCATTCATCACCCAGTCTGTATTGATATTGAGGGTTGCCCCAACACAGGGGCAGGACCTTGCACTTGGCCTCATTGAACCTGATAACCTTTACATGGGCCCACTTCTCAAGCTTGTCCAGACCCCTCTGGATAGAATCCCATCCCTCAGGTGTGGCAACCACAGCACTCAGCTTGGTGTCATCTGCAAACTAGCTGAGAGTGCACTCAATCCCACTATATCATTATTAAAGACACTGAACGGTACTGATCCTGACACAGACCCCTGAGGGACACCACTCATTACCGATCTCCATTTGGAGATTGAGCCATTGATGGCAACTCTTTGAATGCGGCCATCCAGTCAACTCCTTTTCCATCTAATAGTCTACCGATAATTACCAGATCTCTCCAAGTATATTGTATGGGACAGTGTCAAAAGGCCTTATATAAGTCATGGTAGATGATTTGAGCTGCTCTTCCCTTACCTACCAACACAGTCACTCTACTGTAGAAGGCCAACACATGAGTCAGGCATGATTTGCGCTTTGTGAAGCCACACTGGGCAACATTGATCACGTCTATTACCCATATGCCTTGGCATAGCTCCTAGGAGGATTTGTTCCATGATCTTACCAGGGACAGAGATGAGGCTGATAGTTGGTAGTTCCCAGGGTTCTCCTTTTTACAAACAATTGTGGTATTTCCCTTTTTCCAGTCACCATTCCCAAGTTAGATGCATTTAATCTTACGTATCACTTTATTCCTGTTTAAAGAGTTTGGTCAAATGTTTCAAACTCCTCCACAAAGTTTGAACCAGAATGATAGTAATATCTAAACAATGTCTTCAGTCTTCAAACAGCAAGTCATAAAACTAACTGTCACACAAGAAGAGTTATTAAAGAAGGAAAGGGAAGAGAAAGCCTTGCAGGCAGAATCAAGCTGGATGCAGAAAAATGAGAAAAGGCAGAAGAAATCAGGAGGAGACCTGGAAGTACTGACAAATTGCATAACTACCAATAGGAGTGCAATGAAATTAGCTGGTCAAAGAGAAAAATGCCTTAGTAACTCACATTACTACAGTCTATGAAACAAAAGGGCAAGCTTCATTATGTTTTTGAGGTGCCCAATAAAAACACTTGGTATTAGACTTCATTGTCATTAATACCTGTTTTAGAGTCCACAGCACATTCCTGCAAAAGACTTAAAACTCTCCAGTTCCAGTATTGCCAGGCAACAGACTGTTTCACTGAAAAGAAGTCTTTCCTCCAGGTTATTTTTGTGGATGACCTCCAAGCTGCCCATAATTCAGGACATGTCACCACCCATCTTAAACAAAACAGCTTGAATCTGAGTTGCAAGGTGGTGGGATTTGGGGACTTCTCAGTATCTGGTGAATTTTTCACTATTTTTAAACCAGAAGTCTCTCATACATGTTTACATGGAACAAACACCATCATGACATAATAAAATCACTTCAGAATGCATAATAAAGGTAGATACAGGTTTGATCTATTACTTTATTTTTTCTTTTATGAGAGACAGGGAATTATTCTGAAAAGACATCATCTCTACCACCACCAGATTCCCACTGTCAGCAAAACAAATGAACAAGTACAGAAAAAGCTTGTGACCTCTTCTGAAGGCTCCAGTGAAAAAAATCCTACAGGCAGAACCCAAAACTTTTACAGGGAAGCGATTAATAAGCTGTAATGAAATTCAGAGTAACTGGTCTGTTTTATCTCACCCATATTCTTTAACATCTACAAACGTTCACATTCTGCGCTATTCCTAAAACAAATATACTCCAAGCCCAATGTGTTGAGAGACAAAGAAACTTAGACCACCAAAAGGAAATGGTTTGATGAACTACGTATTTTTCTTAGAACCATCTAGTACTAAAACAAGTTCCTTCCTCATAGTTACTTATGTTGTCAATTAAAACATCCAGACAAATAAAATGGCCCACAAGTAAGCTTTTAAAGAGGCAAAGGATACCTTATTTTAAGAAACAGATGGAGGTCAAAGGGGGCTACAGGCCTTTGAACTTGCATCTACAGCTATCACAGCAGAAGCCTTGAAAAAAAGTCTAGGAACTGCGGAGTACCTGCTTGTCCTCAAGCTCACAGGGGCTAAATTCAGAAAGTCACCACCTATTAACATTAAAAGCTATCCCATGCCACATGGAATCATGTATAAAACAACAATTCACACGGCACAGAAGAAATGCTGTTTACTTTGTACAGAACAAGCTTGCTTAAAGACCATGACAGTTACTGATCTAATAGCAAGGCAGGTATTTGTAGATTCCTGCATGTTCAAGTAAACATGATTGCTTTCATGTAGTCTGTTGTTTTATTAGCTCCTAATTAAATAATTGTTTAGGGATCTGGTTTTAAGGTTCGGATACTTATTTTTCATCTTCTCATCCAGCTTACTTCTGTATATATAATTACTCCTTTGACTGACACTTTGTACATCTTCTCAGCAAAATTTCACAGAATTAGAGTGGTGTAGCCTAGAAGGTACCTCTGATGGTCATCTGCTCCAACCACCCTGCTCAGCCAGGGCCACCTGCAGCTGATTGCACAGGACCATGTCCAGACAGCCTTTGAATATCTCCAAAGACAGAGAGTCCACAACCTCACTGGGCAACCAAAAAAGTAATTTTCCTGTACATCACCAACACTGAATGAGGTTTCCCTCAGGCTAGAAAGTGAAAGGATGTGAGAACCTCTCTGCTTTGCCCTGCTTTTTCACCACACACAACATAAAATCCTAAGTATGATATTTACCAAGTGCAATATTTGAACTTTTAACTGAAAAAAAACCACAACAAAACACCCCAAACACATTTATTCTTCTTGCTTGGTTTACAGAAGAACCTACACACCTTCGGACCAGAAACTTCAATTAACAAAGGTTATTAAAAGCAGACCAAAATACAATCTTTACTTGAAGATCTTAATATTTTTCTTCCCAATGTGAAATTTGTCTCTTTTGGAATTTAGAATCCATTTGACAAACAAACAAACCAACCAAAACCAAACATAAACACACGCTCCACCCAAACCAAAACAAAAACAAGAAAACCACCACCACCTATTTCATTTCCTAAAATAGTTTCATAGCTTAACATTTACACAATCATTTTAAGCTAAGATTTTTTTCTATTGGCACTTAATTATGTAGAATTCTGTTGCTTTACTATTTCATTGACTACTGAAAAACTAAGGAAAAAAGTACTTAAATTACCCCATTGTAGAAATAACTAGAAAAAAAACAATGTTCATGGAACAGAAAAAAACCAAACACAAATAAAAGAACAGTTACTTCAGACAAATACTTATTGTGTTTGCTGGGTGTTGGGGTTTTTTTTCTGAAACTCAGCTGGCTTGGGTTTGCTTGAAGGACAAAAGTAACCTTTTTTCTCCTAACAAAGCTACAGCACCTGAATCAACTCATGGGATTAGTCCTTCACCCAGTCTTTTCCCTGACATTTTCTGGACATCCTTCATAAGGCTCATTTCTAACACCTAATTCCACTGCTCATTTGTGGCAAATGATTCACTTTTGGAGAGTTCAATTAATGCACAAAAGACTTCACATCGACATGATTAGGTACTGCAGAAAAAGGATGGAAATGCCAGTCTGCTGATGTTGAGGTAACTGAGTGGTATATTTTTTTAAAGGTTTCCTGTAACAATAATAGCCAAAAGAAAACCCAACTTCAAATAAAAATAGCAAATCTGTGGAAATTATCAGCCCTGATCAAGACAGCTTATTCTTTATAAGTGGCAAGCAAAATTTGGATTGTAGCATGTTTATAATTTTCTATTTTGTAACCATTCTTTCCTTGAATACTTAAAATAGCATTAAGGACTGCACATCATGCCTCCCTTCCCAAAGTGCAGCATCAAGAAGTTTCACAGGAGAGAAGTAGAGATAAATAAGAGAAAGAAATATAACTTATCTCTCACATTCTCAAACTTTGTTCCTTCTCCATAACCTCAAGCCTTGGGAAACAGAAATAGTACCTTATGCATGAAGGAATAGAGAAAAGGTCAGAGGATTTGCTGCTGCTAGCATAACATCATAAGTTCTACGGAAACACCCATAAGGCCTACCTGGATAGAAAAAAACATGGAGGGGAATTCAATGGTCACAAAGCTTATTTAAGGTAAGAGCTCTGTATGACAAAGATTTAGCTTCCCCAGAAGCATACTTGTGAATCACTCCCCCTTCCTTTCATCCTCAGTTACAAATCTCAACCTCTTTATTTTCCAAAACACATCACATGTGACCAGAGGTGCAGTCAAGATAATTGAGCAAGATGATATTCAGAATCTCTTGTTCCAACACCTGTTAGTGTGTCCTAAACAGTTGTACACCTTTAGTAAGCAGGAAAAAAACTGCATGCAGAAAGACTCTCCCTGAACTCCCAAAACTAGGCTGTTCCCAAAGCATGCTTCCTATGAAGAGTCCCCTACCAAAGTAGGAACTTGTGTCAACAACAGTAGTCAACCCAGCACCTTCCCATCAAGAAAAAAAAAAATTTCCAAGGCAAATTGGACTGCAAGATATTGCAGCAGCTGGTCAGCTCCAGCCAACCAAAACTTCTTTCTGAACCATTACAGCTAAACACAAGGTCAAGATTTTAATTCTTGTTACCCAGATTAACTTTTCCAAAATGCTCCTTAAATAAGCCAGGTTTAGTACATCCAACACAGCTCTCAGTATTTCAGCAAGCCATCAAGAGCCAAAGAGTAAACACAGCAGATGAAACTCCCAGTGGCAAATTTCTTATTATTAAATCATGCTTAATCTCCTCAGAAATGATTCAACTAAAGGGAACAATCCTTTGCCGAGTTAAACATCTCTCCTCTCAGCATATGATTATAAAAATAAAACCTAAACAGATTAAGAGTCAATAGGATACTAACATGTGTTTCTGTAGACCAGACAGTAGTTAAACATGAGTTTTTTCTTACAGTTTTATACTAAAAACCTGTGTCTATAGTCAGATTGCTGTTAAGACAAAAGTTTATTGTAACTACTACAACAGAAGACTCTTCATTGTATGAAATAAAACCAAGCTCATGTAAGCATTTCTCAAACTGGCAGAGAGAACCCCCACATCAAGTTTTACCTGAAATGTTGAGAATTTTCAAGTTTTGCATAGAGAGTTGTCCTTCTGGGACACTGCAGAGACCTTACACAGAATTTACTTTAGGACTAAGCTCTGTTATCCAGCCTAGAGCCTTTTAATAGCTCCTTTCCCAACTATTAGACCAGCATAACCAAATAGGCATTTCATAACACATATCAAGAGTTCATCAGCAGGTACTGAGGTACAGTTACCAGTTGTTTTTAGAAAGACAAGCCACAGGAACTATACTGTGCACAAGGACACCTTATTCCACTCAATCTCTTTGAAGAGCTCAGAACAACTTTAGGAGGTTGTGCAGAATACAAGTAGTTTCATACAAATGCATGTCATAACACAAGATATCCTAGTTCACATACTGTCACTATTCTCAACCTACATCCCCCCTGCAGAGATTAGGAATACTACCCGGTTGGAAAAAAGCTTTTTTTGTTAGTTTTTTTAAACATATCAAAGCCCTAACAGCAAAGTCTCACATTCACTCACGAAGCCTACAAGTCTTTAATAACGTGGAGAACACAATTGTTTAAGGATAGTTTGTCACAGTTCCATTCCAACTGATGCAACTGGTAGTATTAGCTCAATGTTTAGCAGAAGTATAAGCTATTTTAAAATCTGAATTACAGTGGTAAGTACAAGGTATTTGCTCATAGTTAAGGGTTTAACATTAATTACAGAATATACGAGGAAAAAAAAATTTAACAGTCTGGAATTCTTGCAAGAAAACCCCAACCAACCAACCAACAAAAACCCCCACCCACAAACCCCAAAACAAATCCAAAACTTTGTCAGACCACTCACCCGCAACACTGGTAATAGTAACAGGAACTCCTTGAACTTGCACACCTGCAGCACCCAGGTTGGCAACACTTACTGTTTGAAGATTCGGGACTGAAGCAAGCTGGGCAGCGTTCAGAGTGATAGGGGTGCCAGCAACAGCCACTGGTGCAATCTGAGCAATGGTTGTACCACCACTTGAAGACACAGGGGTAATGGTTAGTTGTTGGGGTAACCCAGCATTTTGAACTTGAAGATTTGAAAGGCTTTGCAGATTCTGAACCTGTACAGTTTGCCAGCTGATCTGCCCAGATGGTGTTAAAGTTGGAGCCCTGATGAGCACCTGAGTTGGACTCACTGCCTGCAGCTGAACGTTCTGCAAAGGCTGCTGCTGGATGGTCTGTATAGTCTGTCCTGACTGGAGCTGAAATGACTGTGGAGGAATGGCCTGAATGATCTGCTGCTGAGGCTGCTGGATCTGTATCTGCTGTAGAATAGGCTGACCCACGATCTGGACCTGCTGAAGAGAACCTGACTGATCCTGGACGTTCTGTAGTCCATTGGACTGCAGTTGACTGGAGTTCTGGGCTTCGGAGTCTGTAGCAGTTGTCTGAGGCTCTTCAGCTGTGTGCTCTGAACTGCTGCCTGCTGTGCTTGTGTACTGGCCTGTTTCTGCAGCGCTTACTAGCGTCTCACTGCTAGTCAGAGACGTGGAGGCAGTGGTCGTGGAGGTGGAAGATGACGAAGGAGACTCTGGCATTGTACTAACAGAAGCAGAAGTGACAGGAGTAGAGGATAGCTGATTTCCATTGGAAACTCCACTCTCAGAAGACTGTCCAACTTGACCCGAACCTCCTCCAGCTGCCACATTGTTTATCACAGGCAATGCCAGGGTCACCCCACCAATGTTTATAGGTAATGTTGTTACAACTTGTGCCTGAGTCCCAGGAATAGTTTGAAGTTGCAGTGGTATGGAAACACCAGGCCTAATTTGGACTGGAACTGTCTGATTTGCTAGGTTTTGAGCCACAACATTCCCCGAAGCTGTCCTATTCGCAGTTGTGAGGATAGCTTGATTATTCCCTGCAGGAATAAGCTGAATTTGACCCTGTATGTCTTGTAGGCCAGTAGCATTAGATGGATTGATTTGAAGCTGTTGACCTTCTGTTGTCTGAATTTGTGGGATCACTTGGTATTGGACACTACCGCTTGGATTTTGTACTTGAATGACTTGGAATTGTCCAGGGGTTGTTGCAGAAGAATTGCCCGACTTGGTTTTTGAAGGAGATGTACTTCCATTGTTACTGCTGGAGGGACTTGGTGCACTTGAGGCAACAGAAGATCCTTGTTGAGCAACGTTATTTTCTTTTGAAGAAGAAGGAGCAGCAGCAACAAGCTGCCAAGCATTTCCAGCAAGCTGAGTTGTTACCAATTCTAACTGCTGTGGCTGATTCTGAAGCTGCACCAAACCTTGATTTGGATCTATAATAATCTGCTGCTGTCCAGCTCCTTGATTCTCACCAGGTGTTCCTATTTTGCTGCAAGTGGCTGCTAGCAAAGCAAGAGGTGAAGGCTGAGAATCCTATCCGTAAAGAGAGAAAACAGAACAGATTCAGGAGAAGAGCGTAAGTATGAACCATGAGAAGTAAGCGTTAAGGTTTACACAGGAAACAGAAAAAAAAAAAGTGCTTCTGCATAGAGACCAATGATACAGTTCTGAATAAGGAAGTATGTATTTCTCTAAATAATCTTTAGACATAAAACCCCCAGTTATCGATGATTATGTCACAGCCAGGACCTCAACGGCATCCTCAATCCAGTCCTTTTTTCCCCGAAAATTTAAAAAAAAAAAAAAGGCTTCTGTGACATGGAAAGCATCCCATCATTGCAAAAGGCAAATAAAAAAAATGTCCAGGCAGCAACAGTATTGCACCCAACCGTGTTTCATCCAACCCAAAGATACCCTGAGTAGGAAATGCTGTTGGCTGAACGTTTAATTTTAAATGCTAATAGTTTGGGCAGTTCCCTATTCGTGTGCGTGTGCTTTACCTGTGAGCCTCCAGTTTTCCCTTTTTTATTATTACTGTTGTTATTCTCTGCCTCGGGAGATTTTTCTCCCTCTGTGGGCATAGTTTCCTCCTTCTTTTGATCTGCAAAAATATCAAGTGTAACAGGTTAATTATTCACCTTCATTTATACAACAACAAAACGTACTAACATATCCCTTTTGGTTCCCAGCTTGCCGCCTTTACCTCTTGATAAAAACAACAGCGCAAATCATTATTACAAAAGAACGAGTCCTAAGAAACGTGGTTTGAAACCCAACCCATGGGGGCTGGAGAGTTAACACCCAGAAAGGGGAGGTTTGGTTTCCTCTCCCAGAGACAGCAGGAAAAAACCACCCACAACCCTCCTCCTCCTCCTGCCCCCTAAAGCATCGACGGCCACT
>NW_010258634.1:0-15575 GCF_000690775.1 Eurypyga helias
GGGGGTGCGGGGAGTGTGGAGCTGAGTTAGCATAGGAGATTGGCAATACCAACAATGATTTTACAAAATATTCATTGAGGCAGGCTGTGCAAATGAGTGTTGCTAGCCTGGAGACAATGGCTCCATTGTTCCGCAGAGTGAGTTGATTTTGGAGCAATCTCAGGGGGTCTAGCAAGGGATAAAATGTAACATTTTTGAAAATTCAGCTCACTTTCCCTGGTTAAGAGTAGGTTTTCTTTTTAGGAAAGGCTGGTGAGCTGTGCTGAAGTCTCTGTTATTGTAAGCAATAACTGTTTTGCCAACCTACTGTATGCCAATTTTATCGTAACTACTTAATTCAATTAGATAAAGCAAAGAAACATGCCCTTCATCATGTTTAAAGAGACCTGAATGAAGAATGAAAGTGAAAAAGGAACATGTGATGCTGGGTTGTGGTACTGAGTACTTAGACATGCCTTGTAGAAGCCTCTTCCCAATCCTCTCTTCCCCCACCCCCTTAATCTCAGTGCTTTCACCAGTGGCCATGAGACCAAGTCTTCTTTGAGGCAGAGAAGACCCTCTAGCATTGCAGGGAGGTAGAACTGACACAGATACTGTACTGAAGCATAACACCAAGTGTCTGTTAGCAACATGGAAGGACAGGATTGTCAGTGTTCTTCCTGTATTGCATTCTCCTTCCCATGGTGGGCTGGAATGAATGACAAAATGGGGCTAGTGGCATCCACATGGTCTGCAATGAAACACATCCAAGACTTAATAGCCTGAGGAATATTTCACATCCTTCTTGTTCTAACAAACCTGGAAGGAGTGCCTTTTTGTATCATAAAGAGATAGCATTTGCAACTCTTGTGGTTTAAATCCCAGCTGGCAGAAAAAGCCCATATTATTTCTTTAGTTGCCTCTGATCAATAATTTCTTGGCATAGTAAATAACACTGTCCTTGCCCTAAGATCTTTATTCTACTGAAAGGGAACACTGCAGTCTTATAATCTCAAAAATAATGTTAGGCTTAAAAATTCATCCAGAATAATGCAAGTTCATCTGTTCAACCCAGCAGCACAAGATCTGCGTTCATACAGGACCTTAAAAGGATCCAGAATGAGTCACACAGCAAAGAATTAAAACCCTAACAAGGCCATGAGGAGTGTTGACTGAGAAAAGGGAGGAGAAGAGAAGGAGAATGAATGTATCAGTGCGCTGCAAACTACAACAGTGTACATGGAGCAAAGATCTGTTGTTGACAAGACTTCATGGCTGGTCTGCAAATCCCCTTCTATCAATACTGCAACCCTCACCCTCTTCTCTTTGTTGCTGTTGCTTGCACAATGTTTCATTCCCCTTACGCATCTTCTCTGCACCTGCCCTTCTAGGCTGCCTTTCTCATGGTTTACGTATTTCCACAGAGTAAAATGCACAGATGCAAACCAGAAGTTCAAATACAGAGATTCCCCTGTGACACTTCACACTGGGTGAATAGTTTCTTGCTAACAATTGTATGGTTTTGAGTGACTTGGTCTGGATTCCAGAGCTCAGATGTATTAGATGTCAGGTTCGTGTTCCCAGGAGTTTCTAGACACAGGGCTGCTGGAACAGGCAATCCTACACAGAAGGATTTGCAAAGGGTCTGATCCAGCTCCCAGAGGGAACTCTCATATGGCTGCTGCAGGGGCTGCATCAGCCTCCTCACGTAGCAGCTTCTCAGAGGGACTTGTCTGTTGTGATTCCTTATGAGCGCATAATAGCCTTCAGTCAGCTGAACACTAATGGTTTTCATGATGTACAACAGGGTGGAAAAATATGTAAGGATATAGTTTGAATCAGTTACACACATCAAAATATCCATAGGGTTAGGTTTGGACTGGAAAATATTCCATTTAGAAGTGTCATATCTACTTCATGTACCACCAGTTGATAGTTTGCATTAGTAATTATCACTGTAACACTGGTGTCAGGCTACTGTGTTTTGTTGTTTCTTCTTTTGTAATCTGGGAACAGTATTTTAAAGTTATAAATTTATTTTTAGTTTACATTGGTTAAATACTTGAGCATATTTCTTCTTAGTCTTTTAAATGGGCTCACACAGGAAAATAAACCAGGTACTGTTCTAACTTCAATATTTGTATATCATAAATCAACACAGAATTGTGATTAAAAAAACCCAAACAACTTCTAGCTCTGGTGTTATCAGCCTTTGTGTTAGATTGCATTTTCTTACAACAAAAGTTTTCAGTTGAGTGGTGGGGAAATAACTGCAAAGGCGGAAGACCCCGATAATGAGCATGTCCTCCAAGCACATGCTGAAAACAAGTGATTTCTGTCTCCAAATTCTCCTCTTGTGGGTGGGATTAACAGGTCACACCCCAAGCCTTATACACACCATACATCATCTTTTACAACTAAGTGTTTCCCTATTTGGAATCAGTCCTGTGTTCCAACAAATCCACAGTTTAATTTGTTGTAAAAATACGTTGACTATGTCAATTTAATGTGGGATTGTGACTTGCTGTGCTTATCCTTTTATTATTCACAGTCTCACATTTGACTGCAAAGCAATTTTCCCAGAAGGTACAAATCATAGAGGCCCCTTCAAGAACCCTCTGAGCCATGGCAAATTAAACATGGATTATTTCAGAGCGAATCCCAGTCTTGGCTAACTAACTATTTTTGTTGAACTATCCTGAACAGTCTTACCCTCAAAGCAGCCTATGGTCCTAAAAAAACCAAGCTGAAAATCCTATTTCCCTGAAGGTTTCTTCCAGCAATTATGCCTGCCTGCAAAATACATTCACAGCCGTTCAAAACAGGCACATGAATAGTTTTACAGAAAATAACACTTTTGCACACTTACAATTACCCATACATTTCTCTGAAATTATTCAGCTGATTTTACAGGGAGGTAACACCAAGTGCAATAGCTCTTCAGCTAACGTCCTCAGCTTAAAGTTTGCATTAATTTTGTCAAGCTTTATGTGGGGACCTTGTGCTCGAAAGCTTTCTCACTTTTTCCAACTGCATCAGCCATTCCCATAAAATACATCATTTCTACCTATAAGTTGTGTGTCTTACATCTGAAGTGCAGGATGCCATACCTACCAGTACTGCTATGCAAATATTACCCAATCTATACTTCAAGATAGGAAAATCAGTACACCAAGGACACCAGGTCTTCGAATCAGAAACATTATGACTTTTAAAAGTAACTGATTAAAAAAATTGAATTTCTAAGATTGTAATAACATCATTCTTTTGACACACTCCTAGCAAAGCAGCAACTTTAAAATATTTGTCCTTAACAAATTGTGAGGTAGAGTTTGTTAAAAGCCTATGTTCCCATTTACAGGATGCCAACAGAAATATATTTTCATAGTGTTAAATAATCATTTCAAAGCAATAAGAGCTTAGAAACATGCTCACATCTCAGGTATTTCTTTGCTTTCCCCCCTCTGCCAATCTCTCTTACTGCTCCCAAAATCTCTCACTCTGACAGCAGAAATGCTAATGGATGCAAGGTGTAGCAGACACACAGTTCCGAGACTGTCAGAAGAAAGCTTTGGTGTGAATAATGCTGAGGGCACCTGGGTTATGACATACCCTGTCTGGTAACGTATGTTAAAAGACATGAAAAAAACAATCACTGAAAAATCTCAAAATAGATCCAAATCGCCTACAGTACAAAGAAAGCCCAGTCCTTGGGGCCTGCTTGTCAGCATAATTCCCATTACCCTCAGCAGTAATTCACCAGTAAAGGGACCTTCAAGATAAAAATTCACCATTAATCAATATTAAACAGACTGCTTATTTTGTGGTGTCTGCAGTGTCACAATACAAGTCGGTTATACAGTTCCGGGGTGAACTAAGTCAGCCTCGAGGCCAAGGCAGCTGTTTTACATACAGGTTACCATTGTCCTGACATTACCCCTCCAGCCTTCTGTACTGCAGCCTGTCCTCTACTAGATTAGAGAGGACTAAACTCTCACTTGAGACAGCTCTTTCTTTAAGACATGTCTCAAGATACAGGCAGCATGCATCTGACGCAAAGTTATTACACTCCACACCATACTAACCTTTATTGACAAGAGGCCTCCCAGTACAAAGGTAAGAAGGTTCAGTCAAATGAGCTAATACTGGTAGAGCAACCTGGCAACATAGAAAAAATTTATAATCCCTTGTATTTAATAATACATTTTGAAAAGCACTTTCCAGTTTTTGGGGTGAGAGTGAAGAGAGAGAGAGGGAGAATAAACTAATGAAAAGCATTTCCTTTTCATGATTAGACAAGGGCCATAAGAACCTGAGAACTAAACAGGAGGAAAACAACTGGTTTGCAGGTTAGTCATTCCTATACCAGGGTCAGATGGCCAAGTGAAGCACAAAGAATTATGTAGCACTAATACTGAAGTTGTGTTGCTGGCTGGAAGCCACAAGCTCCAGAAACAGTCCCCTTCAGCCTCCAGCAAGCTATCAGCACCATCTTTTTCCAGGACAGCCTGTTGGACAAGCTAGCACAAAATTTTGGCATTTATGTTGTCACTGTATCTTGCTTTTCCAACAGTTTACCATTTCACAGCAGCTTGTGGACCTCTCAGCCTTGTGCAGAGGGTGTGAACTCCAGTACGTGTTGTGAAGTACTGCTATTGTAAAAAACTGCTAAGCTTTGAAGGGAAGCAGCAGGCAAAGCTGTTAAAATACGTGCTTAATTCACAGCAACGATTGCACTCCAACGCCACAAACCAAGGGAAGCCAGCAGGAGAGGGAACCCCTACACCTAGACCTTTCCAGAAATGTTTTGAAAATTTTGGTTCTGTATATTGCTTGGGACAATAAAGAGATGCTTAATTTTAATTACCATCAAGGTGCTGAGAACACAGATGGATGCCTGTTAATTGAAGGTACCAGAATTTCATGTAAATTGAAAGAATAAATCAAATAAATAAATAACAGCCTCCCAAGAACACTCAAAGTAAAAAATGGTAATGAGTTTTGGAAGCAAGGAAGGAAATTGTTGTCAGTGAAAACCAGCCAGCAAAGATAGCAGACCTCTGCTGGCAGACGATCACCAGTAACAACTCTGTCTTACCAGGAAACAATTTGTCAGTCAAGTCAGTAGATTACAGGGACAGCCATAAACCAGGCAGATATACTGCAGGTATAGACCAATTCAGTCAGGTGTTGTCTTAAATCCAGTGGCAGCATAAATAGTAATGCAAGTGGTCTCTTCTGAGGCAGGCACATGAAAGAATAATAATCTAGTCAACACGCATGAAACCAGAGTGAGCAACTACAGATCATTGAGAGAGATCACTGCTATGTCTTCAATAACAAGGAATGAAGTGGGAAAGCAAGGGCAGTGAAACATAGACAGCAGAATGAGTCTCCATTAACAATAGTCTCTGCTAGATTTCAGCAACTGAGATATTCAAATCCTTTTATAATCTGGGACTCAAAGAAGTGAAAGGTTTGCGGCCCTGAATACTTAAGTGCCTCAGGGGTATGAAATAAGGAATACTGAAAAGTGGGATGATTTTTGCAGACACTGCCACATGATTTCTCTCCAACAGTGAAAACAAGGACATCAACTGTTATGATGGATTCTTGCCAGAGTCAGTATCTGCAGTCATCAGCATTTTACTGGAAAGAGGCCAGCGAATAGCTTCAACCAGCAGTTACTTTCAATAAACACAAGTCTGAGATGAACTGAAATCACCACACTATCACACCTCATGCTTGGCAACAGATCAAGAAGCCACTCCACTAAACTGCTCTGGGATATACTGTGTCAGCAGCATCCCACAACAGCCCCTCAGTTTTGTGGCTTTTGGGAGGTTTGGCAAGGAAGGAGCAGTGCTGTTCACAATGCACCCCAAAGCAAAACGCTCACTTCCATGCTGTCTTATTACGAGCACAGGTGTGACAGCCGCAACTGAGCTGTGTTATGGGATCTGCATCTGTAGATAAATACACCAAGTAAGACAAACGATATATAGAAATGGATTCATAAACTAAACAAGCTTCCATAAAAAGCCAACAGCAACAGCTCCATCTTGACAAGCAACATCTATCACTTCTTCTCTACAAAAAGAATACTGAAGAGTTTTCAGAGGAAAATTTTCTACAGGTGAGGTTCAAATCAGCTACGGTGGGACTTATATGTTATATCATGCCAGTGTTTGCAGAAGCATTAAGGAAAAAAAAAAGAACCGCAGCATCTTACAATCTTACCAGAATACCTATTCAAAACTAAGCTTAAGTATGGCTGTTTTAATAGTACAGAAACTCTTGAGCTATGAAAACAAGGCTGAGTAATCATATTTACAAGGTAAAAAAATCAGTATTGATACATAATACATTAATTTATTCCACCTGCTTAAACAGTCTAGAGGGATTTTCAAGACCAGCATTGGTCCTACTGACATTACCCAAAACCATCCTCTCCAGCTTGTGTTAAAACCTGGCAACTAGAGAAAGCAAGGAAGATATCAGTAATAGAAAGTATGAGGCACTGCAGATGGGAAAATTAATTTTAAAGAGAGACTCAAGGAAAAGATGGGTAGGTTTATATAGAAAAACGCAGTCAGACATCCCCAGTCCTATAAACAATATAAACACATCATTGCAGCCTTCTATTTAGGCTAATTAGCTCTGCCGAGAAGGAGGGTATGTTTGCAGAGGCAGAGCACAGTGTTAATGCAGTTATGTTGTTTCTGAGACCTATCTCATTAAGTGCTGCACTGTGTAGACACATGCTAAATCGTTCTGGATAACAGCCATTATTCCTTTTACATGTGCCTCCAAACAGAGCTGAACTCTTTCATTTGATTTTAACATTGCATTTTTAAAATCTGAGCAAATAAAAGCAGCCAAACATAATTCACAAAACATCAAAAGCCAGGAAGACTGAAAGCCCACTAATTTCTGCAGTATTAAAGCTGAATTTAAGATATTTCCAAACACAGCATCTGTAGCTTGGTTTCTCCTATCTATTTTCAATAATATACATTGCCTTTACACAATAAATAGATTACCACTGCACATTATTTGCCAAATATTAAATATTCCATCTTTTAAATGTGTTTTTTTAAAGAACTATTTTACAACTGCTCCATCCTATGACACTCTGCAGAGCTGTACGTGTCATTAGTTTCAGCTGCATATATGTCCACCTATGTGGTTGTGCCCACAAATCCCAGGACTAAATGCTCCAAATAAGATTAGTACTTTAATTAATTGTTCTTGCCTTTGGTTCATTCTGAAGCCCTATTGCACATGACTTCCAAATTTCAGAAAAGCCTTTTATCTCCCTTGCTAGCATCCCCATGATCCATTAGCCACTGCCAGCTGCAGAGCACTGGTAAACTCAGAGTAATGTTACAGATGCTGGGGCAAGAACACCTTCAGGAAAAGCAATCTGGAAGATGTGGCTGCTTCACTCCTGGGAGGATGACCACAATCACTGAGTGCCTAACACAGCCTTTGTAGCAGAAGCCACTGACTGCTTCAATCTGAATGCTCTAACTAGAAGGCCACAAAGCCAAGGTCTTCCTTGGACACCCTCCCATTGGTGTCAAAAGTAATGACTTGACCTAGCTCTAAGAAACAGATTTGAGATACAGAAGGCCAGGGCAGTCTACTTTCAAAGGACAGGGCCTTTCAAAGTCTACTTTAGACTGATGGCTAGGAAAATCTACAACCAAGAAAGGAAACAACATGCATTCTCTACTACTTCCATGGGCATTCAAACAGCTTGCTATCTCAGAAAATACAGACTGTAAACACAGCTCAGTATCCCTGGGAATAAAAATTGCATCTGCTCAATGTGCACACCTGGCGTGGCTCCCAGGAGAGGCAGGAGGTGAGGCACAGCTCAGCCCTACAATTTCCAGGGGCTAGTGGTGGCACCACCCCACACAGCCTGCTGGAGCACCATCTGTCTTGCACAGCCCTTCATGCCCACTGTGGAGTGAAGAGACACACTCTCACATATAAACTGGGTGCTGCATAGCCCCATTTCAGGGCCAGACATCCTCATCTTAAGTGCTACACCACGTACACTGCATGCCTGAAGCAGGGGATCTGAATGCAGTACTGTAGCAGCCCACATCTGATGGTGTGCAGCACCCTAACTTTGCATTTTACAGTATGGCATTTCAGCATCAAGCCTGCTTGACAGGTTGCTACCCCTGCCTACACCTACACCCCCGAGGTGCACATCCCCACACCTCTGAGGTGCACATCCCTGTCTGCTGGCCATGTGCTTGATGCTCACAAGTTTTGTCACATAATCTAGGTTAAAAGCCTATTTCTTTTAACCCAGCCCCCTACTCACTAATGTAGTTCATAGCACAACATCACAACAGTCTTATCAACACATATGTCATAGCCTCCCCCTGCCTTCCTCCATCCCCAGTATGCTTCTGCATTTCCTACGAAACCACTATGACATGGGTGTAAAATACTGCATGTTTTCAAAAATATTGTGATGACACATGTCAATCAGGCTGCTGAAAACCTCATGTCCCTGCAAAATGCCCATGTATTCCATTTCTTTCCAAGTGCAGCAGTGCTGAGTTCATTGGAATAACACCAGCCTGACCCAGGAGTTACTCAACAGTCCCACACTTACAGCATCTTCCTCTACTCCTTGAATACAGTAGTGTCACACCAAGGAAGGCAGTGGCTTGAACTTCCTGCTTGACTTTGATCCTAAATAAGACACAGCCAAAGGCTGATGGTAAATAGCTAACTTGCTCACATCCCAGCTTTATTCTCCTCCACTTGCAGCCCAGTTTCATGGCTATACCAATCATTTGTCCACAAGCACACATTTTCAGAGGGAAAAAAAAGACTGCATACGGTCAGAGCAATGATGTCTGGTATTACATTAAGGTGAAGCCAAGTTCAGAGCAACTCCTTAAATTGCCCATCTCTATCCTATGAGACAATCCTTCCACACAGTACATGAGCCAGGAGTGTAGGTTGCTTTGCTGCTCTGCGGCTCACAGGCAGCCTCATGCCAGGGGCAAGACATCCTAGAGAAGGCAGCACATCTGGCAGAGCATTCCCATGAAAAGAAAGGCTGCTGCCTGGGAAGACAGACTCAAAATTGGTAGAGGAAAATAGGCCAGAGAAAGGATAGTACCCAACCCTAATACAGATCAACTGAAATCAGGTATTGGAAGCTAGTGCTCAGTACTCAAAATTTCAGCCAAAATTACTAATCTAGTGGTCATGATTTGAAAAAGCACAGATGTCCTTTGCTGCATACCAGCCTGTGGACACTGCACAAGCAAAAGTTTAATCTAAAAAAAAAAAAAAAAAAGGCAAAGGGAAATATTCCTGCTTACCAATTAAAAGATCATTTGCATAACCACCATCTGGAATTAAAGTACTTTTTTTTCCCCTCAAGTAAACTGCATGAAGAGACTCTATCCCTCTGTGCATGGTGGATATGCCTTCAATGGCTGTTGTCTTTACCTTGTTTTCAGTCAGATACTGAACGATCTTTACTTACTGCTCTAAATAAACTCTGAATATACCCTTTGATAGCGCTGTTCTTTCCCAATTGCTTTCATTACTGTCATTCATGTGCTTCTGTCACTTACTCTGGATCTTGTCTTGTGCTCTTAAACAGAAATGGAGCTTTGACATTGATTTCAGAAACAATAAAGCAGGAAAAGGCATTATTCACAACACAGCATCAGTTGACAGCACCAAGTCATAAGGCCCAACACAAATGCCCCTTGCATCCAATTTATTTCTTATTACAGTGAGAAAACCCAAAACTCAAGCCCTTACTCCTCCCTGGCTTCCAAGTAGTCCTGTGTGATGAGAAACTGAACTCTGCATAACATCCATCACAAAAAAGGCTGAAGGATAATTCTGTGAGATACTGCAGATGAGGTGCTGCCTATAGGAAAAAGCAGTGAGCACTACCTCTCCAGAGCACCCATGTCAGGCACTGCTGTAGCTCTGCTCTAACACACCCATTTGCATTACCCTCTTAAAAACTAAATTTGTCTAACTTTTAGACTTTCAAATGTCTAAAATCAGAAAGCCCATATTTACTGATTTTAGACCTCTTCTTTGGAATTACAGCCAAAAGACTTAAACTTGGCCAGGTACATGTAGATTAAGCAGTATTTAATAAGCTACTGCTATATAATGCCTAAGTTCATACATTATATGCTACTTTTGCAAGATGAATTGTTGTAAAGGGCATTTCCAAAAGTCAAGCCAGCTGTGTAGTTATTACTCAATAGCTTTAGGAGCAGAATCCAGTAATACAAGTCCTATTCAAGCATCTAGATACTTACTGTTCTTTTCCAATCAAAATGGAGAATACTAAATGATTTCAATAACTAAAAATATTTGGGCCTTTTGGAGACATGAGTTCAACCCAGAAATTCTTTTCCTCCTCCAGATTTAACATAGTATTTCAGAAAAAAAGACTTAATTATGTATCTGCACTGAACATCTCATGGGCCTATTACAAAGAAGTCAACAGTAGTTGACAGAGTACCTAGTCCATTGCAAGTCAAATCTCATCAATGAAACCTTTGCCTGATGATTAATTTTCATATTTGGTACATCAGCAGATGTTTATCCAAGTGTCCTTGTTCAACACAATCTATCTAGTCAATGAAATAATTGCCAATTTCTTAAGTTCTGGAAAAAGACAGGTGTAGCCCCAGTGAGATACCTTGATAGCTTCAGATACACTTGGAATGACAGGTATTAGTTAAATGATAATTACTGACATGGCTTTTCATCCACAAATATATACAGCATGAGTAAGAGTATCTATATTTGCAAAATATGTAAACACTCTTTTACTCAACAATCCCAATTGTGTATAAATATGTCCAATGTCATTGAGTTTTACAAATGAAGAAAACAAAATTACTGAAGTTCATGTGACTTTACCCCAAAATCTTGTGATACAAAAAGCAGCAGAATCAAATCTCAGAGCAGACTAATAGGATAAAGGTTAAGTCTAGAGACAAAAATAAAAATTGGATCACATGAAGTACTACTAACCTTACTACTAGATTTAGAAAATAAAAACATACAAAATTTAAAATTCTATACTGAACTTCACATTGCTTTTCACATTTTTCAGTATGCAAAAGAATTGCTATGTTCTGTATGTGTGCTATAAACTTTCTAAATAATGCATGCTGATTTGATCTGTAGCCTAATTCTGAAGCATATGTTAGATTTGTTTAGTACACATTGACTAGATTACTGACATGGTTTAATCCATGTTATTTACAATTCAGAGAGCCTGACAATACGTAGAAAACAAATTATACAAGTTTATTACACCCTCCCTCTCACTTACACCAACGAGTGATTATAATGAGAGTTATAATCATGGAAGATTTAGAGAGATGGACAGACAACTGTGTCGCTGGTTCAGCATCCAGAAATATAACTTATGCCCCTCACACTGATGAGGGTACATTATGCGCAGACACGGCTGTCTGAAAGCACTGCCATAACACGATACTGGGCTTTCCTCTCTTGAAGCTGATCCACATATTTGACTACAACTCATTTGCTCTCCATCACCAAATGCTTTGGGCGAGAACAGTGTCACATAAAGACCATGAACTGAGCAGACGGTTGCTGTTTCTTTGAAGATGGTGTATTCCTGTAGCTAGCACTCAAGATGCATTAAAGATTTCACAGAAATGTGGACTTGCATTGTTCATTAGGCTGCCATAGATGTTTAGTAGCTCAGAGTCAGCCAGAAACAACTTACCCATAGTTGTGTTCCATAATCCTACTTTTTCCTTTTCCTTACTCTCTTCCAAAACAATCCAAATAACTTTAGCTAGCCATAACACTGGGCCTGGGGGGTGCAGAGCTATCAACATGGCTACTTTGAACCCTACAAATTCAGATCAGTTTGGAAGAAGTACCACCCTTCTTGGAAAGTGTTCATGCTAGAAAGCTCTAAACAACAGAATCCATAAGCCAGTGCTTCTCTAACAATGGAAATGATTAGGCAATATTTGAACTTCATTATCCACAAGAAAATTCTTGATTTAAAGGTTTCCACATGACCAGATTCAAGTTACATTACTTTTAAAGGAGAGCAAACCAAATAAGGTATATCAATATAACCTATTAATAGGTATCTACCCTCTTAAACATTCACTATTCTAAACTTATAACTTCAAGAACCTTCTGTTGCAGAACTTTACCTTTGGGACAGTATCTGTGAAAAACTGTGATCCCAGAGAGCAGAGCTTTTGGTGTGGAAATTTGCTAATCCTATGAGCTTTTTCAATTAGCTTTTTAATTAATTCATTTTTTAAAATGCAGTCCACTAACACATTTCTTCATCACCTTTTTACTAAAACCATACCTGAGGTTCAGAGCTAGTATGTTGGGTATTTTCTAGAAAGTGCAGTAATGTTTTTCAGAGAAAAATTCCCAGCTAGCTAGTCTTGGATTTGGCATGGTTATGAATCTGATGACCTTCATTCAGAAATATACAACCTTCACCGACCTAAGATGGCCATTCATTTCTCAGCCCCTTCAAATAACCAGCTGATTTTGTTATAGTACCTACTGAACACTTCTGCTTCCCATCAGAAGAACTAAACATGCCATTGCAATAAATGCACTCAGTAAAAATCAGATGCATTGTCTAATGAGGCAGCTCATGGTCCGTTACAGCTGATGCTCTGCCTAGCATTTCCCATACTGAAACACAAGTTCTGCTGAATACGTTTAAGAATACAATACACAATAAAATCCAAGTCCTGATTCATGATGATAATGGAAGTATACTTTTTAGTCATTTCACTCAATCAGTCTGCATGTCAAAGGCTCTTTTCAAGGTTTTAACAGTGAAAAAAATGGTGACGAGACACGGCCCCTCAAGGTAGCACTTCAGTAGGCATATTCTGATACCAAACGTCAACCCCACCCATCATCAGGCATATGAACGGTCAGCGGGGTGTGAAGGGAATAAAAACTGGGCTACATCTTCCCTGCCAGAAGCCTGATGTTCTGGTTTTCCTTCAGGAACTCCAGCATGAGTGTTTTCTCTGTGTCAGAAGAGATTTTTCTAGCAGCAACTACCAGAGCCAGCCTGAGCTAGTATTGAGGTGACTGCTGAGGCCATCACAGACTGCATCACAGACTGCAATCCATCACTAAAACAAATATTGCAAGTGAACTTGATAGATTGACTGTTTAGCTTATGCATCCACTTCCCACGCAGCTGTAGTTCTTCCCAAACTCACTGTATTGACTTTCTGACAATAGATGTCACTACAGTGAAATCATGATGAAGCAGGAGATAAAAAAGCAAGAGTGCCAAATCAGCAACACCAATTCCTAAAACGCCTTAGAAGTAACAGGAGTGCTTAGATAATTAACTGCTTTTATAAAGAGAAAAATAATTTTAAATGGCTGGAAATACAGGGCAAAATCTCTCCTTACTTTCATGTGAAGCAGCCTAGATTCAGTGCATGAGATCATATTAAATTCATGCTAGGACCAGAAGTGTTCCTCTGACCCCAAAAGCTCCATTGTGGAGAAATTTGTAAACGCTATCCTCACTGCATGGACACAGATTGCTGTGAAACTCTACATGAAAGAGGCTGTGAAACAATTGCCCACCAGAGATCTTGCTAGGATGTGGCATAGTTGCAGCCTGGTGCAAGTGCTGAGGCACATACTACTATTCTAGGCTGCAGAGCACAGCATGCACTTCACAGGGGCATCTAGGGCAAGATGAAGTGCCAGTGACTCTGAAGACAGACAAACCCAAGAAGGAAGGCAGGTCTAAATTAGAATTCAAATACATCTGAAAGCAATTAATAGAAATTTCAATTCCACTTTAGGGAGGTGGAGTATATACTTCAAAGACCACTCAGCTTAACAGAAGAGAGGAAGTGTTGTTACTATGCAATATGCATCATTAAGACAAGGAACATCCATACAAAAGCATCTTTGATACCTCTTTACCTAGCCTCTATAGTAAATCCAAACTCAGACCTGCCCATAACTCAAGTCCCAGCTCTAGCCTTCAGAAATTTATTTTTATTCTGATAAGCTCTTGCCATTGCATGCATGTGCTGGTTTTGGCCAGGGTTTCATTTTCTTCATAGTATCTAGTATGGGGATGTATTTTGAAGTTGTGATGAAAACAGTGTTGTCACAGGGATGTTTTCATTATTGTTGAGCAGGGGTGGCTGAGCATCTGCCTGCCCATGGGAAGTGGTGAATGAATTCCTTGTTTTGCTTTGCTTGTGCATGTGGCTTTGCTTTACCTAATAAACTGTCTTTATCTCAACCCACAAGTTTTCTCACTTTTACCCTTCTGATTCTCTCCCCCATCCCACTGGGGGAAAGTGAGCAAGCAGTTGTGTGGTGTTGGGTTGCCAGCTGGGGTTAAAACACAACAGTCCTTTTTGGCACCCAGTGTGGGGCTCAAAGGGTTCACAATAATGACAGGTTTGATTGGAATGCACTAGATTGAATCTATAGCAGTTAAGCTATTAATTGACAAGCTCCTGTGCTTGCTCTGGGGCTTGCTTGCCTTGCAATATATTAGTCTAGTGCTTGTTAGCGGCTGCTTCTTGCTTTTGCTGCACTGCTTATCATTTGATTTATGCTGTGCCTGAGAACATGTTGATAACAGCAGTAACGATGCACCTGGGCTGGTGGATGGCCAGGTCATTGCTGCTGTTTCTCTGCTGTTGCACTGGCCAGGGTGAAATGCCACTGTGAACTTGACTCAAGGGGACTGTGACCTATGGATGAGTCCATGCAGGAGCAGAATATCCCGAAGTGTCTGTGGCCATGAATAAGTCCACACCAGAGCAGGTATATCTCAAAGTGTCTGTGGTTATATCTGTGCCACATCAGGTCCCATGGACTTGTGAACCTTCAGCTTCCTCAGGTGCTCCTGAACCTAATCCTCTCTGACCATAGGCAGCTCTCCAATCTCCCATTCCCTGCCCTTGCCTTCCGTGACTTGGAGGGTATGGCTTGCACCCTTGACAGTTAAGGCTTAGGCAAAAAAAGCATTGAGTACCTCGGCCTTCTCCATGTCTTGGGAAACCAATCTCCACAGAGGGCCCACATTTTCCCTGATCTTTTTATCCCCTGTGTACCTATAGAAGCCCTTCTTGTTGGCCTTGATGTCCCTGGCCAGGTTCAGTTCTGTCAGGGCTTTGGCTTTCCTAACCTGTTTTCTGACCTCTTGGACAACTTCCCTGTAATCCTCCCAGGTTCCCTGTCCCTGCTCCAACTCACTGTAGGCTTCCTTTTCATGCCTCAGTTTGTCCAGGAGCAGCTTATTCACCCACACAGGCCTCCGGGCACTTTTACCCGACTTCCTCTTCATTGGGATGCATCGCTCCTGAGCTTGGAGGAGAAGGTCCTTGAATGCTCGCCAGCTTTCTTGGGCCCCTCTTCCCTCCAGGGCTTCTTCCCAAGGAACCTTCCCAATCAGTTCCCTGAAGAGACTGAAATCTGCTCTCCTGCAGTCCAGGGTAGCAAGCTTGCTGAGCATCCTCCTCACCTCCTTAGGGATTTCAAACTCCACCATTCCA
>NW_010258635.1:0-10810 GCF_000690775.1 Eurypyga helias
TGGCAGGGGGTTGGATTAGATGATCCTTAGAGGTCCCCCCCAACCCCCTCCACTCTGTGAATCTGTGAATCTCTGTATCGTGTGAATATGGGGGGGGGCATAACTCACACAGTCTAGCTGGATTTCAAAAAAGCTTTTAATTTTTTTTTTTTTCAAAGGCTTTCCAAGAAACAAGTGGGATGAAGGAAAAGACAGAAAACAGGGTAATACTGTGTGCCCAGTTTTTACAGTGGAAGAAGGTTATCATTTCTGCAGGGACCTCAGCTTTTCAGCAAAGAGCCAGAAAAGCAGCAGGCAAATGTGATTTTGAAGTTTGCTGATACTACTAATGAGTGAGACTGATGGTTTATGACAAATAGTTCCATGAAAATAAAATATCACCTTTGTCTTCAGAAGCAACCAAAAAGGCAAATCAAATGCTAGATACTACCGAGAAAGCAACAGCGAACAGGAGGGGGTGTCAGCATTATGGCACTTTATAAAGTGTGTAAAGTGCCATAATGTGTTGTCCACACCATGAACACTGGATGCAGCTCTGTTTTTCCCATCAAAGGATGTCTCTAGTAGAACTAAAAGACAGACCAGAGAAGGCCAGCAATGATGGCCACAGGCGTGACATAACTTCTGTATGAGGAATTAATAGAGTAGGCTCTCCACTGCCAAAAGATGATCCAGATGCAGCTACTGCTAAAGAGACCACAATTTTTTACCCTTCATCACATGCTAAATCAATACTAAGTGTTTTCAGAGTGAGAAAGTATCAGACCTGACAAAACAGCACAATCATGGAGAGTTAAAGGCATAGTTTGTCGGGTTGAGACTGTTGATTCACAATCCAAACAAAAAGCAGAAAAAAATGTACCAGAAAGCCATAAAGCTCAGCAGGGTAATGTTGGTAAGGACTAGCCCTGGAAACACAGCAGCAGAAGCAATGAAGAGGAAGAGTCACTTTTGCACTCTGCCAGAATCACTGTATATAGTAAGTTCTGCAGAGAAAGAGAGCTAAGGTAAGCAGGAGGAGGAGACAACGTGAGTGTGGACATGCCAGCACACTAGCTGAGGAAAGGAGGGAGGTGAATTCCAAAAACAAAGAGAGGCAGGGAGGGACACAACTCTGAGCCGAGGACCTGAAGGAGTGAAAGCAAGTTGAGGGATCCCAAGAAAGCACGCTAGTTTGCCTCAGGCAAGCGCAATGGCCATGACCTTATCTGCTACGGTATGTGTAATTTGAGGAGGAGTGGCAAACCAACCAGAAGGGACAGAGAAGAGGTGGCTCATTTCAGCTCCTGAAAATGCCTGCTTTCCAAAACAAGATGTAGAGCTTATATTGGATTAAGCAGCAGATTCACAGAATGCGAATATTAGCAGAGCTGCTTCAAAAGCCTGAGAGAAAGGGGAAAACACAATGTGGGAGTTTTTTGCTTTCACACTGACATTTTTCACATTGGTTTTGGAGGAAAAAAGTAGTACTTGGGAGTTAAAGCATTATGCACCATGCATAAAAACAGTGTTTAAATTTGTTGATTTTTTTGTTACATTGTACTATATTGTACCGCATAGTCACAGAAAAAAAAGGTTGCTGCACTGAGTAAACATAATCACATTTCAAATGATACATTAACATGTAAATTTCTCTGTGAATAGACTGCTAGCTTTTTTTAATTTACACAGGCAGAAAGATGACTGTTAACAGCAATGCAATGTGGCCACCCATACTGTTGTGTGGATTTAAATGACTGCTGTGATTTAAAAAAAACAAGAGCACAGTCATGAGTTTCGACAAACGCTATAGAATAATACATGACGTGACTATCCATCAGGTACTTAGCAGTCATGGGGGAGATAAGGACCTGAGGCACAGTTAATAGGATTTAGCTGTTATTAATTTAAGGGACTCTGTGAAATGATTTTCAGATTAAATACCACAGCATCCATTTTTGTATAAGCAAACCAGAAAACCTAGAGGAATTTTTCTCTAATAACCCCAAAATCTCAAAAACCACTTAAAGTAAAAAGCAAACTGTTCCTCCTAGCTGTCAACAGTCACCCCAGCACCCTCCTACCAAGTAGGACGGGAAGGACCTGCAGAATTCCATGACAGTGACTAACCAAGTCCCAGGCGGTGACAGCAGGGACAGCTCCACAGCACTTGGTGCCACGAGGCACATTTTAACGAAGACACCAGATCTGGCAACATCAGCTCTACACGGCAGACCAACAGCTTTGGCTGACAAAAGGCAAGTTCGCTTCCAGCTCTCGGTTCTGCACAGTGCAATCTGGGACATTACTACGCCTCGCTCCTGAGAGGTTGGGAGACTTCCCTAATCCTTCAAGGAGCAGGCTGAACTCACCTGGTATAAAGTTGGAGTCCAAAGCACAGGGTCGGCTCTCCGTGGTGTTGCCCGTGCACTGGCTGCCCACGGGAAACAAAATGATGCACTGACGAACACGGAACTGGAAGCCAGACGAGTCACAGTTGGACCACTCGGACCACTCGGACCAGCTGTCTGCAACAGGCAGAGAGGGACACACACGCAGACGCTGCAATTAAATGCTTCAAGTAGACTGAGTGAGAGAGAAATAGCCTGGTATTTCTGAATTATGACAGAAGGCCTCATCCCCAGCCACCACCAACTAACAGAGGACAGCTCTTTCATTATGATAAAACAAAGGCAGTTTGGCTTCAGCAAAAGTCTCTGAAATGTAGAGTGTTACGGTAAATTTGTCGCAGATGTATTTTGGCTTTGTCTCTGCCACAGACTTTGTGTGTGGAAGTGAGAAGCCGGGGGGATTCTGCGGTGTTGACTGAACGAGTGACTGCTGTGGAGTTAATTCCAGTCTAGGTCGTTAGGGTGGACAATCACACTGTCTTTTTATTTATGTACCTGACAAGTAGCAATGAGAGCTATAAGAGTATGTATTCCAGGTCTGAAACAGGATGTGTATTTAACCACAAAAAATCGTAGTACCTTGAAGATACTTAGCTTTTATTTCAGATCCATTTCTTTGCTGTAGATAAAAGAGTTCTCATCGCTTATTCTCACCTTCTCTTCCCCATTCGGTTCATATCATTGTTTCTCTATATTTCTTCTTCTGCCTATGCAGTTTTGATTAAGACACTTTTATTTCATGCTCGTGTGATCTCGGAACACTTCCTTTAAATGAAGTGAATTGATCTAATTCCCATGAGGTGCTGTGAGTTTACTGAGCTCAGCTTTCTTGCAATTCAAGTACAAGTCTTACCTTCTTAGAAGTCTTTCGAGTTTGGCAAGTATAGTAAAGACAGAGCTCAGTTAATCTTTATTCTTTCTTCTGCCAGCTTTCCCACTGAGATAGGTTTTATGGTTTTGATAAGGAATAAATAGTCCTGCTATCACAAACCAAGTTTGTTTCTTATTAAAAATTTAAATTGAATATGAAGCAGATTTACAAATTTAATTTTGCTTCAAATAAAAGAAGCATATATTAACCTAATTTTGTTTTGAGTTTGATCAAAGAACATTAAAATGAAATAATTTGGGAAATTCATGAAGCTTTTATATACTTTTTGTGAATTGGGTGTAAAATCAGGAAAATCTTACACTGTTTTGGGCCCCTTTCAATGCATTGCATAAATCCAGCATGTTCACATGTAATCGTTACTGTCTCCTTGGCCATAGAGGAAGAAGTTAAGACTCTCAGTCATCTAGAATATTAGAGATTCTGGCAGGAATATTTGAGACTGCAGTCTTGAAAAATGTCAAACAATGGATGCTTTCCATGACAGTGTTGGCCATTCACTTCCTAACCAATAGCACACTAAAAAGAAATGGATGGAGTAGACTGACATAACTCTGACATAACTTTAGCACAGGAAATCTCAAGCAGTTGCCCTGGGACCATTTCAAGACAGTAGGAGAGTGCTAGTTAGAGACAGCAGTGATCAGTCTGAGCAATATGCACACCATCACTTGTGGAGTTGTTCATAAAATAGACTCACTCAGCAACTCAGGTGAAAACTTGGATATTGATATTTATAAACAATTAGCAACTGTCTGGATGGGGCCTCCTTTGAACAACAGGGCAAATACCTTGAGATAGGCAGCTGATGTCAAACAGTAGGACCTTGTTATTTATGGAGCAAGAATACTCAGCTCTGCCCTTTGGCTCTCCTGTTTCCTGTGAGAGGTCCTGGGATGGCCTCATTTGCAGAGTGGGTAGTAGGAGCATGGAGGCAGGTGACATAATGTAATTGATCTTTATTCAGGTGGTTAGGAGAGTCGAGGTGGGAGTCAAGCAAATGGACAGGCTTCTTCCTGCTTACACAGCATGGCACATCAAGGAGCTGCTGTTGGCACTGCCAGTGTCAGCTGCTGGACCTATGTAAACTAAGTACATAGATCCTTACCTTAAATATTTAGTAACAATAAAGCCCTGCTTTTTCAGGTCCAACGGCCTGCTACTCATTACAAATCTTGGCCCAGTTCTCATCAGTGGCAGAGAACGTGCTTAAGGCAGTTCTTGTCCTGTCCTGGTATAAGGTGGATATATGCAGCAGCTGCCACAATTTTTGTGAGCATCCTAAACGCAGCTTGTTGGCTGCTGCACTTAGCAGCCCCGGTTTGTCCTGTGTTGGAACACAATGTTCCCTGCTGAATGGGCTACATCCTGTGATAAAATAGGAGCCTCAGGGTAGGTGTAGATCATGATAGGCCATACACTGGTGACTGAGCAAGGCTACTGTTTCAGCCTGCCCTTTGGTCCTATAAAAGACACCGTGTGCACTGGGACCTTCCCACATATGCAACACACAGCATCTCCCTCCCACCCTGAGTCCCAGGGTGCAGCCCAGGCATTACAGCCCAGGTCTGGTGCCATGCTGACCAGCTCCATCTGGCTGATCCACAGAAGCACAGAGAGGAGAGAGGGGACATCAGTGCAAATGTGAGAGGGATGGACATTCCTGCAATGGCGGATGCTGGTATGAAACCTGTGTTTTGAGGAATGCTCCTGCTGGGACCTCAGAGAGTCACACAGAAGTAAGGCACTGACAGCTATATCGGTTCAAATTGGCAGACCTGCCCTTCGTGGAGCCACTATCTCTGCCATCACAGAGATGCTGAACCCACAGCCTTTGCATACACTTCTACAGACTCCGTTATCCTGCTCATCCCTTTGGTTTATCTTCAAAGTATCTGAGGCTCTCCTGCACCTCAGGCAGGCTCTTCTGAACTTGCTGCTCAGCTCTTTGCCAAAGTCATGAGAATGGAAAAGAGGGGATGGACTGGAGAGGTGTTTGATCTGGAACTGCTTTTCACTTCTAACATAGCAATGCTTACTCAGATGTCATGTCTTCTTCCTAAAGAGTCTTGGCTGGCCTTTGAAGCCAGGTTAAGTCCAAGCAGTTCCTCAAAGATCCCTCGGTGAAGAAGGCACCTCAGAAAGATCAGGCTAACAGTCTGTAAGATTATAAATTACTTTCATACAGATCTACACCATCATTTCTAAATGCTCAACTGTTTTATCCATTGTTTGCATGTGTGAGTTAGCAATTCAAGGATAGAGTATATTTTCCTATCTTACAGCAGCAGTAAATACTTTAGGTATAAAATACTGCTTTATTCAGTACACAGCAGACACCATTGCAGACCATTACACTTACTGATAAGCAGCCTATAAACCACTACTGATCAATAGTGAAGCTCTTCCATTCATGTTAATGTGATTGCCTTTGGATACATTAAGAAAAAAAGAAAAAAAAAACAAACCCACAGTGATATAGATTTTAAAATGAAAGATGAGAAAAACTGATGTATTTTGCAGACGTCTATTACTTTTTTTAAGTGCATACTTTCTGTTAGATTTGCCATTAACCCCCCATATCCTCATGAAATCCTTATTATCAGGATTCCAGAAATTTTAGTTTTCTGCTGGTTTTGTTTGGCCAAGAAAAGGTACTATTTAAAATACCAAGAAATACATGCTCTTTTCACAAGTTAAGAAAAAATGTAATTTCATTTTTGCATAGGCATTTCTGCGTTGGTTGTTCTTAGATCCCAAGTGTCACTGCTATTCCATTCTTATATTAAACACATAACTCAAGCAGTGAATGTCATCCATGGTACTTCCAGACCTGCACAAGGAAGAACCACTAGCCACAAGATCCTCACCACAAGAAAAGGGCTCTGCAGGGATGCAGGAGTCTGTCCAAACCTGACATGTGCAGCACTGCACAGTTATTTCTGTCCCATACCCACGTGAAATAAGAGCAGTAAAAAAATTTTGAGATCTGCATTGTAAACAGGAGGCAAGGGCTGTTCTCAGAGCTAGTTGATGATGTACTGTTTCAAAAAACTATGGCAAATTTTCAGAGAGATTAAAATATTAATAAAACAACACAGAATGTGGGAAATACATTTCACCCTCTGAAATTTTATTGCTTTATAAAAGTTTTCTCTTTCTTGAACCAAAATGAAACCAACCTCCTCCTTCTCCACCCACCTAGTACAAAATTTGTGTTACAAGCAGGTCAAAATAAGCTGAAGAGATTATTCAGAAATGTTTGCAAACTGACGTTTCTAGAAAAGCAGTGGTAGAAAATAAATGCACAACAAGAGAAATAGCTACAATATTAGCACAATGAATGGGCCAATTTTGACCTTTTGAAGATGCCTTAAGGATCCCAAGGCAGCTATGGAACTTCTACACACAAAAGTATACTATCTGTCTTGAAAAATCAAATCATCAACTGATTTCTGTGTTTAAGGGTTTTTTAAACACAATACAGAGTGTTGCATCTGCTTTAATTTTGACAAAATAGGTACTTTTATTCTGCTGCAAGACATGCAGTGCCTAGGAAATTAACTTAAACTGTAGTTCAGCACAGGTAATAGGATCCATAAATTCAAATTCCTGGGGCTTTTGCCTTCAGGTGGACAACCTCATCATATAAGCAGAAAACTTTTGCTATGAAGTCTAGGAGCTCTAAGTGAAGCAAGTAATACAGTGTGGAATTAGAGCTGCTAATTTCCATTTGCTGTTGCCTGTAATCTATTCATCAGCGATAAATGAAAACAAGTTTTCCCGCTGGCTTTCCACCAATGATGTTAACTGTTTTTATATGGTTTTACTCTCTATTTTTCACTTAGATTTCATCAAAAAAGTGATTTTTCTTTAATATGGGTCAAAAGGCAGAGTCAAAGTTACAGAAAAAAGTCATGATCCATAACATACAACTAGCAGGAGTGACAAGGCATTTCATTTACTAAGTACCCCACAGTAATTTAAAAGGGGAAGTCTCTGCTCCTCCCTATCTGAAGTTGAAGAGTGTGTTTTACAAAGAACATTAAGGTTTGCTCTGTGTTTTATACAAAAACAGGGCAAACATTACCGAATTATAGGACCCTGTGATAGCATGTGTTGACTATTAACCACAGCAATCTACTTGCTGTGAATGTCTACTGTTCTAACAAATGCAATTCTTCGTGATATTGTTATTAAAAGTCTCCCAGGCCGTTTGCATGATCCACTTCAGGTATTATCCAATTTTAGTTCATCCAGACGTGAACCTGGTAACTTAAATTTAATTTTTAAAGAGGGAGGGAGAGTGTGGTGTACTGTAGGTTGTATCCTGCTCCTGCTTGATTTACTGTGATTGTAGCATGTAAGAGCTGATTGTGCACTTAATAAGTGAGAGAAATTATTTGCTCCTAAATAATAGATGAAGGAGCATTATGTTGCCTAACAGTCAATGCCTTATTCTGTGGCACACAAACAACAAAGCTGCATGGGCGGATCTGCCATACCTGGACATGGCTGTGTGTTGCAGAGGGCCTCTTCAGTGTGCAGTCCAAGGCAGATATCTCCTCCGTATGCTGGTGCTGGGTTTGTGCAGGAGCGGGTTCTCATGTAGTGCCCTCCTCCACAGGTGGCCGAGCACTTTGACCAAGATGACCAACAAGACCAGCCTCCATCCACTGAAAAGAAACAAATATCCTATTGTTCCTTGTTAAGGTATGACATGACATAACCCAACCCATCTTTCTCATATTCTGCCGCTGTAATCTGTGTGTCCTACTGAAATTACTGAGCATTTTTAGGTGCCACTGAACACAGGCCCATAAATTTATAATCTTACCCCAATGCAATTCAATTTACTTATTTTGAAAGCCTCTGGTACACTGGGAAACCTTACAAGAGGTAACTTACTCATCCATATAAGACACTTTGAGTAGGTACCACGGTATCTTTAAGGCCAAAACTATTTTCTTTTTCTTTTCCTTTTCTTTTCTCACATGTGAGGAAATAAAATACCAAAGCTTATTTAGCAGAAGTATTCTAAGTTCAAAGTAATTTTTTAGCCATAAAATAAAGCTTAGCCCAATAACATCAACAGAGACAGAAGAATCCAGATTTTGTTTCACAACCCAGGTGAGGTTGCTTTATCCCTGCAACCCCTTCCAACTGATGTAACAGTGGTAGGGTTTGATGGATCAATATAATGTTACAATCTTAATGCATCTCTAGCATAGATGCCAGCAGCAGAACAATGGAAGTAGTTCAAAAAAAGCAACAGACAAATGAAGGAGATTGCCTTAACCCTGCAACCCGTTTCAGTTTATGTAACAGTGGTAGGGTTTGATGGGTCAATATAATGTTAAATCTTAAATGCATCTCTAGCGTAGACGCCAGCAGCAGAACAATGGCAGTAGTTCAAAAAAGCAACAGACAAATGAAGGAGTTGCCTCCTTAAAGGAAGCAGAAAGGAGTTGCCACTTAAAGTTTCTAATGCAGGTTTTTGAAGAATAAATAATATTTTTTCCATTTGTATTTACAAATTTGAGGAGGTCAAACTGTTCTCCAGTCTGACTTTTCACAAGGCTCCTCTGAAGCATAGGCTACATTTCATGGGAGCCCCATTTGTCAGATGGCTTTCGAGACATGGTCACTAGACAGGCTTCTACTGAAAGCTGACCTCGTTGCCTGCACCCGACTGGCTCCTTTGCAGCCTCTGTTCTTAAAGCTACTGCTCTAGGATTTCTGGCATTTATGGCCATATTGCAGCCCATCTGCCAAAGGCTTCCTATCTGCAGCCACATGACAAAGTCAGATGGACTTCTCCCAGGGACAGCATTCCCTCTGCAAAGAATCCCAGTATTTCGTTTGTGTCTTTTTCAATATTAAAAAAAAAAAAAAAAAGCAAAACCCCCTAGATTTTAAAAATATTAATATCCTACAAAAAATGAATTTCTTTCCAAACCTCTGTTTAAAGTGTTATCACTTGCTTTCTTAATACTTAAGTTAAGGAAATTATTTACCATGGCTGCAAGTAATTAAAACAAATATTGTGTAATTCAACTGACACTAATGGATGAGACCCTAAAAATAATAAAGGCAATGTGCCAGTAAGGCTTCATTTTATGACAGAGCCCTAAACTGAGCAGAGGTTTCACCTTATTTCTTCCATCACTCACAACAGCAGAGAGCATTTTACAACACAAGGAAAACTCATTAATTCCTACTTTTAAAAATACCAGATAAGTACACATTTTCTGTACAGAATTTTTATGATGTGCTCATTTAAGACAACCCTTGTAAGACTTCACTTCACAGCTTGTTGAAAACATTGGTTGTCACTGAAGTCTCAAAAAAATTCATCCTGCATTTCACAATGACTACTTTTGATCCTTTCTGTTCAATTAATCAAAAAGCCTTTCAAAGAATAAACAGTTTCTGCTGGTTTATTGAAATGTTATTCCATAATTTTCTCCTACCAAAAAAAGGAGGATCCAAATCTGAAAAAAACCCAATATCTTACAATTAAAATATCTGCAGTATTTGCAACTAAATTCTCTCTTAGATGGAAATGTAGAAAAATTAGAAAAATACTTGGTTTGGTAGCATTGTATATGACAATGCACTTGGTGAGTCGAGTAGAATGATTTCTACACAAAGGCTGCAACAGTGAGAAAATGAGCCAGGAAAATGTGGTTATTTCAGTATTAAAGTTTTATAAATGCACGCATATGTGCATTTTTGAATGTAATTTCAGATACAGCATACCCTCAGGTTCTCAACTGCTAATCAAACAGGTAATTCGCTGGTGCATACCTAAGGCTATTAACTAATCCTGTAAGTGAAGTTGTTGAATATATAACATTTTATTCTCTGTATTGTTTGCAACATTATCCTATAAATCAAGCAAGCATGGAGTTGGCACTTCCTTGATAGGAACGAGAGTTGTAAAAACTACCGCAAGTAATGTATCTGGCTTCTGGATAGCCTGATTGGACAGAGAGAATTCATGGAATCTGGTACTGTATTCTGAGTATGTCACTTAAATTATTTCTATTATTAAGGAACTCAATGATTGCTACATTTTTTTCCAAGATATATTTATCAGCCAAATCCTCTAGCTATACAGATGTATGATACTACCTATCATAAATAAATACTGCATCTCGGTAGAGTGCTTGACTTGTTCTCTTATTAATATAGTCACTGGAAAACAAATGTGTCTTTTTGCCTGAGATAACTGTTAATGTAGTATTATGCAAGCTCATATCTGAGAAAGCCACAGGTTATTTGTCTTCAGTACAGGTGAAATATACTGTGCACTTTTATAACAATTTCAAGACATGGTGTCTTTTATTCAGAACTGCTTTTTTTTTTATGTCAAATAAAAGCAGAAGCTGTTACCTAAGCTATTAATTTCATGTGATATTAGGGCTTTACCATTCCAGATATTCCCTTTTTTATCTTGTTTTTTTCTTTTTTTTTTTATTTAAAATGATTCTCACCTAGCTCCAACGAATAATCAGAGCCATTCCTG
>NW_010258635.1:10841-12143 GCF_000690775.1 Eurypyga helias
CTGCAGTGTATAGACCTCCACGAAACAGGGTGACAGACTGAGATAAATTGTCTGCAAACATTACCTGTGGCTTGTTCACTGTAATAGAGACAGTGACCCCCCGCCCCCACTTTCTAGTTATTTTTCGATGGGCCAGAGTGAGAATTACAAATGCACATGCATCTGGAACTGCCATCTGCCATCTATCTCTAGGTGGCCGAGAACACAGAGACCGATGTGACATCCAGAAATATCACCATGTTCCACAACTGCAGTGGTGGTTGCTGTACTATAAGACTTCGGATGGAAATGGAGAAGTGGGTCTGGGGAAGATGGGAAAGGACAGACATAACATAACAGAAGTTAGATTTGATCATGCAAGAGCTGGACAGTGTAATTATAACCATTTTTAATAAATAACAACTATTTATTGACAGACTGCCATCCTAAATCTCTAGACCTTTCAGGGACCATCATAACTACCTCTTTTATTTGTCCCCAGAACTTTTCCTTCTCAGCAACAGAGGATGATAAAGTATCATCATGGTTAAATAAGATCAAAGGAATGGGTATTTACTGCTTCAGTTTTTACAAGACCTAAATAGAGCTCTGTGGTTTCTTTCATCTTTCTTTAAAGTTGCTTAGCAACACAGCACCATCTGGGTTGTTTTTTCTTTTTCTTTTTTTTTTCTTTTTTTCCTTTTGTCATGGAGTCCTTAATGTTATTTCTGCTTCTTATAGGAGGAAAAATACACAGCTGCAAGGAAAGTTCCAGTCACTACAGTTTCTTTACATAACAGTTTTGTAGAGCTGTTGAACAAAACAAAGTCATTAAAGCAGTTCCACAATGAAAGAAACTTTGAGTTTTCCGACAATTACTGAGGTTGGTCTCTTTTGGAAGAAGGCACCCTTCAGCTATCAGGGTGCTCTCAAACAATGCTCCTTCCTTCATAGTAAAGCAAACAACTACTGGCCGTTGTTGTGGTTAATAAATATTTCTTCACTATAATGAAAAAAAAAAAGTAGGGAAGAGGACTGTTAGGGAGAAACAGTGTACACAAACAGGATCTCCTGGGTACATGACAAAACATCCATACTACTGGAGAATTTCCAAGAGACAATTAAGTAAACTGGATACCCTGCTATGCACTTTGGGTTTTACACGGAAGTGGAAGCGTGGGCAGACATAGTGACCTCACCTGTTTTCATGAGAACACATATAGGATTGCAGGCTCTTTTATACACTGTCTGGTCTCATTTCAAGGTTAAACAACCAAAAAAAACCCCAAACAAACAAACAAACAAAAACCCACCCCAAACTTT
>NW_010258635.1:12654-34357 GCF_000690775.1 Eurypyga helias
CCCCCCCCAAACTTTGTGGTTTTTTGTATGTATGACTTTTTGTACGTTTATAACTTCTCGTGTTCACCTTTTTGAAAGTGTCGCAAAAGAGAATAAAAAATGCTGAAAGGTCAGTCTTTTCTATAAGCATGAAGGAATATAAATAGGGGAGCAGTAGTCCTTTCCACCCAGAAATGCAGACTGTGTGCTTCCCAGTGGCTGAGTAAAAGGTACATCTGGGAGCACTGGGTGTTGGGCAGTCTACAGACCCGAGAGAGCACTGCTCCCTTCCAGACACCTGGCAATCATCCCATTCCACATCACTTCTCTCTTGCTTTTTCCTAATCCTGTGGGATACTGCTGCATGTTTCAGTGTGGGAAAAAGCAATTTTTACATCGCGGTTTGCAAAGGCAAAGTCTTGTTTCTGTGATGCTACAGACACCTTTTATTCATGAAAGCAATGCCGGATGAAACAGTTTCACATAGTACAGTGCAGAAACACAGAAGGCAAACGAATGCTTCTAAGAAAAGTAGAACAACAAAATCTAAGGATCAACCAGGGTTTGAATCTGTAACTGAGACTCTTAAGTTAGAAAAGCAACAGTTGCTTCCAAAGGGCAGTTCAGCCCTCTCCTTACTGCCTACAGAGGCAGCCTAGAGAGACCAATGCATGTGGAGAGATGAACCCCAGCAGCCTCAGAAACAAGCTTTCTTGGATCAAAGTAATTTTTTCCCCTATTTAGGAAGTTACTGCAGGATAAATTTTCTCTGTTCCTTTAAATATATTCCTGTTTCCTTGTGGCCAAGTATGACTGTAAGGAATAAAAACCCCCAAAAAACAGGAGGCAACAAAAAATAAAAGCAATAACAAAGAAAAAAACCAGCAAGCAATAACTGGCTTTAGGGGATGCATAAATAACTTAAACGGTCTTTCAGGGAGTTTTGTGTATCTGAAACTCTTTATTGTTATTAGCACATTTAGTGATATATGAATTTATTCAGTTCTTTTCAGCCAAAATGTCATAACTAAAGCAAACTAAAACTATTACTATAAAAAGTTGAAACTGGTAAAATACCAAAACATTGTCATGAAGTAGCAGAATTTCCAACCTAAATTGTCTTTTCCTACAGTAATAACTGAAGAGTTGTGTAATATTGTGAACTAGGACACAATTCCTGACATTTGGTTATTAGTATTTTCAGGCAAACAAGTATTTTAGTTAGTAAATTCCTGCCATTTTTGTAAATGTGCAGAATTTACAGTTCAAACAATGCTTCTCTTCATCATCTATTTCTCTTCATAATGTAAATATCTTGCAAGCCCCCAAGGATAACAAAACCCTAATCTTTGATTACAGATTCCTTTCTTTTCATATTGACCACGTATTAGTAACTCAAACCAGAAATGTTAGTGAGTATCCACAGAGCCTTTCCACAGCTACTGAGGCTGTTCAGTTCTTGCCAGCTCAACTCTATTCACCACATCACCGAGACTTAAAAAAAGAGCTGAGGCACACAGCCAAAGCATAATTTGTTAGTGCAAGACAATAGTGCAAATTCTCCTGCCCCTCAAAGAAATTTGGCCACATGGACACTCACTACTGGAAACAGTCCTTATCCTACACTCCCAAACTATTTCTGCAGATTACTGGGAGAGTGCTAGTTAGTTGAAGTCAAAATTGTATGAGGGATCATTCCTTGTACAATACTGACAAATCATATTCCCGGGCCTGGGAATAATTGCTGGCAATTTTCTAGCACTCTTCAATTTACTATTATATATTCAACCTTCAAATACTATGGACGAAAAGTAATCTGCCCAGTGACTGCTATCAATCCACACGTCAGTGGACCATTTACTTTGCTACAAGCTGTGGGAAAAAAAGTCGCTGTTTCTCTCTCCCCTGCAGGCTCAAGAAAGATTTAACAGTAGCTGCTGAAGGCAAGTTCTAGATGGCTTCAGTATTTTTTTTTAAAGCTCTGGGATCCTGCAGGACATTTAACCAGAAATTACTGGCTGCTAATATATTAATAAGTATATTTAAAATGATGCTGCAAGACACCGAACCACACAAGAGACCCTTGTATACTCGGTGATTGCTCCATAGGTTTTTTAATTGTGTCAGTACTTCAGAGCACTTAGTATCTTCCAGGATGACACTGAGCCCAGATTAATTGATTCAGACGCATAAAGTCCTATTGACTTTCAGCATGGCTTAAGCACTGCTCAGCATATTTCTCTACCACTTATCTTTCTCAGCAGTTCACATCATAAGGGGTTGATCCCGTCTGCAATAAGCAGAGCAGGGAGCAAAGCAGAACCTAAGCCTACACCAGCAGGAAGACTTCTTTATGGCTGCCATCTCACCCCTCCTTATAACCACAGTATTGGTGAAAGGTTAATGACTGGACTGGCCTGTAACTAAATGGTTCTGTGCCAGCAGGGAGCAGGTGAAGTTGTCGTTACCCTGGGGGAGCGCAGGTAAATCTTAGGAAGCGTCAATTTATTCTTTCTTGCATTTTTAATTCTAGTACTATGGCCATTCCTTTTGGGTCGAGATCAGAACAAGTCCTCATATTCCTCAGTCTTTCTGTCTGCACTTCACTTATCTACATGGGCAAGAAGGAACTATGCAGAGTCCCTGTTTTTCTCCTTGATGCTCACACTGGCAAGAAGGGCCTGGCATGTTTACTCCTACTCAGTCCCTGCAACCGTATCTACAGCCCAGCCCATGTGAGGAGGGTATAGTTAACACCACAATGAGATCCACACCTACACCAACCTTTCTCATGACATCTGCAAGGGCTGTGTGATCAAAGCCTAGCAGGGATATTTTAGAAACTCACTTAAACAGCTAGGGTAAGAATAACTTTATGAGGGTGTCCTAAATATAAGTATCCAGGAAATGAAGTCCAGTCCCTGGCACAGCGGTTAGCAAGAAGGCTGAAAATTGATCCAAACATGGTTTCTCATTCTGTCTGCTCTCCTCTATGCTCCTACTGCCAGGTTTGTACACATGGGCCAGGAACAAAGGCTCTTCACCCATGTATTGTTTATGTCTCCCCTTTTTTGATGAGGTTTCATGAATGTCAACCTAATAGATGTTCATGTTTACCCACCAATTTAACTTTCTGTGACTTTCATTAAAAATTGAGAGAATTCAATTTCACCAGTATGCTTCTCTAATAAAAATTTATTCCCTTTTTACAAATTTATAATCAGGTCTAATTTATGGTTAAGCCTTATTCTGCAATCATTTTTTACTCTCCCATGTCTTAGAGAAAAAAAAAAAAATCAATTACATCTACTGCTTACAATGTTTTCCCTTCAGATTTATCTGAGATCTGATTTAGCCCCTTACATTTCTTCTTAATTACTGGCAAACAGTAGTTTCATTGCTGGGGAACTTTGTGATTCCTTGCAGGCTATCACACATCTAAATACTTCATTCAAGCTCTACATCTTTATTCAAATTTGTCTGCACCAAAACCAAAAATGAATCTTGTCTCTGATTAAAGTTATTAGATATATCAGGACACCCTTTCTTGCTTCAGAAAGGGCCACCACAGTTTATACCAACTGATCTTCAAAAATATTTTCAAAATCGGAACAGCAGAAGAGGGAATAATTTTTATATAAAGCACAATTTCAAGTGCTGCCTTACAACTTCATTTATTCCAGTTTCAGGTATTGGCTATCTCATACCAGCAAAGGCCTCTACATCAAATTTCTGTCTGCATAACTATGTGTTTTCCTGGTTGTCATAATTTCCTTCAAAATATTATGTGTTCTAGCTGCAGAGCTAATTAAAAATAACACTTCTGAAAACCTTTAACTTATTTTAACTTTGAGAAAATGCAACAAAAATTCAAGACAGCATTTAATTCAATAATCAATAGCAAGGGATGAACAACAAATCTGGCCCCATTTTATAGGTAATCTGGGCCCATTTAATGACTGTACTTCAGTCACTACAGTATGGTAACACAATCAGATATCTTAAGGCATGTGAGCAGAGCTGTTAGCTATTACCACACCACTCACCTGCCTCAAAGGAAGCCGCAGGCAGTGTCTCCTGGAGGGATTCCCTTTGCAAGGGAAGAAGGAAACAATGAGGAGGTGCCACGTTATAGTTTGCTTCACCTCCTGCATGCATCCCTGAGGAGGCTGCACATGTTAGCACAACGATCTCCTCCTCAATCTGTGACCTAATGCATTCCTAAACCTTCAAAATTTTCCACAGATGAACAGTGCACCCCCATGAAACAGAACTGTTTATAAATATATTCTTCAAGAAAAGCAAGGCATTATGATTGCAGCTGGGAAACTAATAAATTAGAGCACACACTGGGGCTGTGCAAATATGGAGAAGATTTGGGCCACAATTTTATCATTCTCTGCCAACTGTTAGTTCTCTGCTGTTTCCCTTCCACCTCCCTCACACCGCTTGGTGTAGAAAACTTGGCCACTCTTCACTGACCATGCCTCTAACAAAGAAAGGACACAATCTTGATCTCCTCAGATGCTTAGACTGCTAGAGAGAGAAGCTACACAGTGAGCATCTGAAGTTACTTTCCTCTTCCTTGGATTCAGAAAAAAAAAAAATCACCAGAAAGTTCTGGTTCTAGTGCCCAAGTACCTCTTTTAGCACCTCAATGGCTCCATGGGTGTTCACTCAGATGGAAACAGAGATCCCCAACAGAAATTCCCTTTGGATCTGCCACAGGAGCGAGAGAGCTGGAGGCTTGAATGCCTCAGGGGGCTGCCTGAGGAGTTCAAGTTGCCAAGCAATCCTACTGTTCCCATTAGCTATAAAACTGCAGAGAAGATGACTCTCACTGAACAGCCAGAATGCTCACAGAGCTGCTGAGTTTGTGGGATGTCTGCCAAAACATATTACTTAGGTTCAATTCAAGATGGAAGCATGTTTTCAAAAACCTGTATCCTCCTGAATACTCATATTAAAAACCAAAATATACCCATGATTCAGGGAACACAATTTTAACTTGTAACCATATAGATATATATAGACATAGATAAACACATACAAGTATGCTTTACTCTAGTAATATACATATTACTATATTACATATACATAGTAATATACATATACATATGTAATATGTATATTGCCATAGTCATCTTTCAGGTCCACACTTGAATAAATGCCAAATACTCCAAGTCTTCAATAACAAAATACACAGTGCTGCTATACATAATTAATACAATTAAAGATGAATTAAGGATTACTTATAAATTTACTTGTTGCTACTGTCATTATCCTTCTTCCTCTCTATTGTTTCTTACCTTGAATTCTTTACTCCTATTCCAACTGCACTTTCTTTTCTTCATGTGTTCTCTTATATCCTTTCCCTTTCTTTTTCCATAAACCCTCTGCAAAGCTCAAAAGCCTTTGAATTTGGATGTCTGTTTTATGAAGGGTGAGAGGTGACTGAAACCAAGAATTTTTTCCCCCAAATGTCTAAGTTACAACAATGATTTATAACCCAAAGTAGTTTCTTGAAAACATATATTCTGCTTGTAATCCTTTTTATAGAATCATAAAACAACTTTAAGTGAAATGGAAGTTCAAGATTGCAAGAACAATCTTTATGTCCTACTTGAGTTACCCTCCAGTTTGGTGATCAGTCCTGAACCTTATTTGCTGGAGGCTCTACACTCAAAAGTTAGCACAGATTTAATGCCAGCAACCACTGTGATGAAAATGATAGTTTGAGTTTAAATAGAGACTAAGCCAGACTTCTCATGTCTTGCCAGATTTCTGATGTCTTTTTTCTCTGAAAAGTTTATTTATTAAAACTGTATTTTTATAGTCAGTCTCACAAGTGAAAAAAAGACATAGTTGTTAATACTGTCGATGATAAACTGATTGACTTCACATGGGAATCTTATCCAAATCCACTTATATTATAAAGGTAAATTTGAGCTTTAGTTTATTCAAAAAACAAAACAAACCTGAAAATTACCAACCAAAAAAAAAAAAAAACCCACACCCAAACCAACTCCTGCAAGATATAGCCTTGAAGATGAGTTATTTTATTTTCACATACTTCTCTCATTTCATTTGACTCTTACCTGGACAAGGTAAAATGTTGCATTCCTGGTACTCTAGAGATGGGCCGAGGCAAGGAAGTCCTCCATACTTAGGCTCAGGATTGCTGCAGACCCGTTTGCGATTCCGTATACCTCTACTGCAGTCACGACTGCACTGAGACCACGGAGACCAGGGTGACCAGGCACCATTGATAGTATGAGCAGAGTATCTTCCAGAACGCAAGAAATCCCCTGACAACCCTGATAAAATAAGGATTGAAAAAAACAATACTGAATTAAGACAGTATCTTACCCCAAAACAACCTTTTCCTCTTCATATTTACTCCTAGGCTTCTAATAATATTATGACCAGCAGGGTCTTGTCCTTTAGTCTCACAATCTAAACCCTAGTTTCACTTCAAGAATCCCATACATAATTGAAATTTCATAATCACTTACAGAGAACTACAGGGAAGACTTGGATCCAACTCTTTAGTTAAAGCTTTACAGCTGCATTGACTGAACTACAGTCAATTTACTCCACCTGAGGATGATACAAATTATCTCTCCCATGCAGAGGAATTGTCATCAGAAAATCCCCTTAACCTAACCATAATCCGACTTTAGATGGTGTACAGCAATAACTGAACAAAGTCTAGTGAGACTGCCCTTTTATGAAGAGCAGTGTTTTACCACTTTAAAAACCAGTTTATTTTCCACCGAGTTGAAGTGTTCTAAACCATGTATAAGCTATGAAAACCAGCCTTTTGGAGACACACATGATAGCCTGGTTCCTAGTTAAAATAACCATCTGGCAAGTGGATAACATTGTTTCTAAGTGAGTTTAAGTGAGTACCCAAAAAAAAGGCATTAAACAGCAATGGAGACTGAAGTCCACTATTTATCAGTGAAAGGGGCACACAGAATCTTGTTCACAGCATACAACCAAAATGCCTGGATGTAGCTCTGGGTGAAGTTCTAATCATCTGCAGCTAATTTGAGTATCTTTGTTACTTTCAGGTTTGGTCCTGCACAGAAAAAGACTCTCAGCTGTAGTCAGCACAACACCCAACTCTTGAGCTGTAGTAATACCTCTCAGCATCACTACTAAGCATCTCTGGGCTTTCCTCCTGTGCCAAAGCCCTTCACCTTCCACAATCTTCACCTCCACTGGAAACCCTATGATCGATGAAAAACTAACTGCTGCTTTTATTACAAGCACTTATTTAAGTAGTTGTGATGAGAAGAAGGCCCCATAAATGAAAACAGCAGAGGATGTATGTGGCTGCCTGCCTATGCCAGAGCTTTGGTATTGCTTATATAAGTGCGGGTGAATGGTGCCATCAGCAACGGAGAAATGCAGGGGATTGTTTGCAGCTTAAAGTGCAGCACAGACTTTCACTCCTAAGACACTGTTTTATGCCCTACCCACAAGCACAGGCACCGTGGGAGTATTAAATGGGGCTGAAGAAACAGAGGGTGTACTGAACCACATGCTGGGAACAGGTACACGTAATACTGTGAAGTGACTGCCCAGCAGTACTTTGGGTAACCAGAATGGGGGAGCCCCTCATTTGTGGTGTCCAGTAATGAAACAATTGCACCCTATTTCTACCTGTGGTTATGGCACTATTAACACCACTGAAGTAATGACCTGTGAAGTGCCGTTCACAATCATCCCAAAGTAAATGAGGCTTTGCATATTTTCATTCAACGCTTGGTAACAACTGGCAATATTGGAATGATGACACAGTGACACAGAAATACGTGTAATAAGAAACTGCTGAAATTAATAAGAAAGCAGCAGAACAGCAATATAAAAATGACTAAAATTGGGTAAAACCTTTCGGTGATGATAGTGGGTAACTATTTCTCTCCTGCTGAGCCAGATTCTATTACATAGATATGAAAAGCAACATTTAAGAAACATGACATACAAACATATACAAAAAGGGACCAGGTACAGAGGAACAGTATGGGAATTATGAATGCAGGCCTACTTTACAGCTCTGTAGGATCCTTTTTTTGCAATTTTGTATCACTTTGGTCATGGAAAAGCCCAGCTTATGCATGAAGTTAATGGTTAGAACAAAATTATAGATTTTTTTATACAAGAATTTAAAATCAACTTTTTTTTTTAGTTATGAAGTTAACAGCAATGCAAACAACTGAAAAAGTGTTAATCACACCAGATTGCCAATCATTTTCTTCATAAAACACTGCAGTGTGCATCATTTAATAACAATATTAGGATGTTCTGAAGACATTTTTGCAGGACATTGTAACTTCTTCAGTCCTAAGGAAAATATGTGACTTTATTTGTCATTATGATATTAGATTTCTTGCAATTCAACCTGAGAACTGAGGAGAGGAATCTTTAAAGGGAAAGCTCTGAGGTACTTTAGCTCTAAACCAGAAGAATATTCTAAAGAATGTTTTCAATGGGGAGTTTGGTCTGCAGAAAGTGTTCCCCTGTGTTTTCTTCTTTCCAAAGCATTAAAAAATTTATTACAAGGAGCAGTCTTTTCACAGTTTTACAGTAATTCATACAGTGCTCATAGAGGGGCTTTTATAATTTTCTCTTCAGACAGAAACAACATAAAAGAATTAACATTATGATACTAATGACATTAAAAATAACAAGATCAGTTTATATTCTGGAAATGCGGTACTATATATTCCTTGAACAACCTTATATCCTTCTACAATGAGGTGACTAAGTTCATGGATGAGGGGAGGACAGTGAATGTTACTTATCTCAACCATCTCCTCTATTATGGAGGAGATTTGACTGATTATTCAAGACATGACTGTTTTCCTATTGTCATAGAACCATAACAGGATCATAGACTGCTTTGGGTTAGAAGGGACCTTAAAGACCATCTAGTTCCAAGCCCCCTGTCATGGGCAGGGAGCACGTCAGGTGGCTCAAAGCCCTTGTCCAACCTGGCCTTGAACACCCCAAATGATGGAGCACCCACAACTTCTCTGGGCAACCTGTTCCAGTGTCTCACTATCCTCTCCTTGAAGAATTTATTACTTATATCTAACTTAAACCTACATTCTTTCAGTTTAAAGCCTTTAGCCCTTGTCTTATGACTACATGCTGTTGTAAGAAGGGCCTCTGTCCAACATTTTTGTTCTTGCATATTCATACTTTCCACAACTAAAATCTCCTTTGCTGATTGTATTCAGAATTACTTGCAACTTCTTGTAAAAGAACACTTTGAACAGATGGATTATAAATCTGTTTTACAGATTATTCTAAGTATATTTCTTGTGTATTGTAAGAATTTAGGCCTCTGACGATGGGGGAAAGAAACTAACCAGGTGGTCCTCTCTCTCTCAGATACATTAAAGTAAAGAATAAGAAAAATTATTTCTTTCTGAGGATGGCAAGGCACAGAACGGCCGCCTGTCTGAACACAAAACTCTGAAGAGTACCTTTGGCAGTGACAGAAAACTCACTCTAAGTATCCCATGAATGTGGCCTTTGTATTTTTACAAAAACTGTAAATATCTCCTTCATGGATGACACAAAAAAGTGTGACTTGAAGAAAACGATTTGATATAAACATAACAGCAGATATAAAATAAAATAGATCAGATACTAGAGAAGACATCTGAGAGAAAATAAGATACAGCTGAAAATTAATGAGACAGCATCCTGTAACAACCCCTTTCAGTTTCAGGACCTTGTGTTTCTGAGTAATTTTCAGTGTGTTAGAACTCAGAACATGCAGTCTTTTTTTTTTTTTTTTAAACCAAAGTTGTTCAGTATCCTATATAGCTAATATATAATGAAGGTACCCCCCCTAAGAAGTTTTTAGCATTGAATATTGATACTTTCACATGCTATTTTGAAAAGCAGTATGGATTATGAATCTTTAGGTTGAATTTGCCTAGCATAATACCAGCATGAGGACAATCCAATAAATCATACTCACATATACATACAAATATGTACTTATACATATGCATGTTCATAAATACATACACACACTTATATACATATAAAAAAGAAGATTCATGTTCTACTTATTACATGTCTGCAGACCTGTTGTAACTAAAGACTCTCTTGGAAATGGGAAGTCCAACCACCCCTTTCTTTCTCTGGCCAACTGATGTTTAGTAACTTGTTAAGCTACGGGAAATTGACAGAGAGTAAGAATCACTTAGTCCTTCAGCTAAGAAGTTCTGTTTATTAACTGAGGCAGGGATGGGAGGCAGGGGGACTAATGCCAGACTAACCAAAAGATTACACTGTAGAATTTCTTCAAAAAAACTTCTTCGGAAAGTACGTGGCTGTACAGAACCTAGTCCTATCTGTATCACAGTTTACATCAAATTCAATAGGAGAAGACATAAATATAAAAACATTTTAGTCTTTCAGATCAAGTGGCACAAAACTCTGAAAACTCCCACTTTTCTCATTAAGCTGTGGTTTTCTTGCTTGCCACCTCTGTTTGTGCTTTAGGTCACTTTCTGATTGCTCCACATCCACCTCCAAGAACCAAAACCAGACTGTGCCACCCAACAGAAAACAACTTCTGTACTTCTCAGCTTATTGCCCGCAAAATGAACATACCTGGCTAAGACAGAACACAAGGGCCAATGCCATTGGCTGGCTAACAGACAAAGTCTAGTTGCTAGAAGAAAACCTAAGCTCTCTTTAAGGCCTATCTACAGACATACTTCTGAAATCTGCAAAAAGAATGATCTATCATGGCATCATCAGTGAACTAATGGAGAGTTTTCCCAAGACAGACAGAAGAGCTGTGAATCAAATCCAGATCTGGCCTTCATAACAGGTTCATCATTCAGATGTTTTAAACTGGATTGTTCTCCGAAAGCCCATGACTGACTTAAATCCCTGTGAACAACTAGAATGTGTGAATTCTGCTTGCAGTTTACCAACAGGCTTATTTTCAGTTGTTTAGAACTTGTACTCCATTAATAAACTGCTGCACACTGAGGGTAGAAAAGGGGATTTAACTACTTAATCCCAGTATGATTTAAAACAGGCAGCTGAGCTTCCTTGAAGCAAAAATTTCCACAAGTAACAACAGTACGGCAAAAAACTTCATCAGTAAAAACAGTCACAGGGATTGTGTGGACAAAAGAGCCATCAACTGCTAAGACCAGGGAAGAGAGAAAACATGAATTGACATCTAAACAGAAGTCTATTCTCTCAATTTAAATGCTTATGCTTTGTTCAATATTGGCAAAATTACAGAGAAATTAGCACTGTTGCACCGCTGACTTACATCATTATACTTAGCAAGAACATACGACAGAAAAATATGTCTAATTAAGTTACATAATTCTGGTTCAAACCAGGATGATTTGATAATTTCTAAGTAATCTTCTGAACTTTTTGGTCAAATTTGAATAATCTTATAACTCTACAAGAAATCAATCCTGCTCGGAGACAGGTTAACATGAAACTCACCTGCCCCGACTAGTACATGTGAAAAAATCTGACTCTGTAAAAGCCTGTAATGAGACTTTGATTAGCCCGATTCTTCTTAAAGACTGCAAAATTCTCAGCCAAGTTCAAATAATTTTCCTTAAAAGTGATGGTCTAATAAAGAACATATATTTATAATAATTCTCTCATCTAGCCTGTAGCTAAGGAATACAGCTCTAAATAAGAGAGAAGTAGCAGTGGCACCTGATAAATTATATTACTTGACTGATTTATGCCTTATGTCCTCCCGTTCAAACCTAACAAAGAAGATTCAATTATCCAAGCAGCCTGGGTTCATGACTTTGGCAAAAGATGATATGGAGCCAAAATTCAAGTATCCTGAATCATTTCTATATGACAGCAAGAATCACTGTTAAAAGTGCAGCAGGTAACAAGGATAACCAAAGATTGCTTCAGTGCTGTCACTTTCCAAAGATATTCTGCAAGTATTTGCCAGTATCAACGAAGCATAAAACTAATATATCTTCAGGCCTATATAATTATAACTTATAAAAACCTTATAAACCTTCAAAACTTACTTAGTAAAATTTAAATGGTAAAATGCAATGGCAAACATTAATGCCAAGCAAAGATAATACATTTTAAAAAAAACAAACAGTATGCAAATGGAGGATGCTGTAACCACTGAAGTTCCACTGAAGAGCTGCTGTTTGTCAATCAAACTTGAATGTGTAATCAAATTGAGTTCTAACTTCCACAATTCATTTTGATCTTATCTTAGAATACCACAGTTTAACTTCAATAAGACAGTATAAGAGAGAACATCCCCCTATGTACTCCTCCTCACTAACACACATCACCAATTATTAGCACATGTTTTATTCTGTACTAAATTCTGAAGGCACTACAAGTTTCCTGTAGGTAACATTAGGATTTAACCAAACTCCACAGATTTATTGTGGCTGCACCCGCTCACCCCCACTCCCCCCATTTCCCCCCAAAAAAGTAAAAAAGCAAATAACAGTCTATTTCAGACTGCTATTGAAATTATATGGGTAGTCTTTAATTGTTTTTTGAAGGTATTTTGGGAGCTAACCTCATCTAACTTTGGCCATGTCAAATTCAAGTGTTGTCTAAGCTCATCATTGCTGTTGCCCTTTGTAAACACCATGGAAAGAAAGTAGTACCTCTAGAGGGTGATTTGTGCCCATTGCATCAAATGCTTATCTTCAGGTGGATCTTTAATTTCTCGGGGTTTTTAGCTGTCTTTGAGACTACAATGGAGTTAGGTGAGACAATTTCAACCCAGACAAATCAGGTAACCTCATACCTAGTGAAATTTTTATCCCTGGATTAAACACTTAAGTTTTCAATACAATTTATAATGCTTATATATCAGATAATCCTACAGAGAGTAAATAAGTATGTTTCATGTAGATATTTACATGATTCATAAGCACACGTTAAAGCTTATGGTGATGTAACTTCTAGACTGTACAGACATTTGCATTAAGATATGCAACAATGTGTACAGTCTCTCTCAGTTTATTTGAAATAGCTGTCCCTTTCTTAACCGAGCACTACATAAGAACCCAGAGGCTAAGAACTAAACATATTTTCCTTTCCTCTTAATCAAACTTCAAATCAGGAAAGCATGAACACATTGTGCATATGCTACTGCTTGGTTGATTGAGATAGAAATCTTAACCACACTCAGAAGGAGTCTAGTGAGTTTCTGGCAAGAAGTTCTACCTCTAAGCTCAGGCTGCAAAGAAAGTTTGCTTTGCTGGTGTCTGACAGTGAAACATGATTCTGTTTAACCTGGCATGACTGTAGTTGCACAGTGGGAGATTATAGGCAATGAGAAAATATCTAACAAATGGCTCTCTTCTGCAAAGAACAGAGAACTGATCTCTGCAGAACACACCTTTGGTAATGAGGTATGCCAAGCCTGCTGTAGCAGTATTAATCTTTCTATAAAAGCCAGCAAATCGCTACATGGAGATAATGAAAAGAATGTTTCCGAGTATCCAGGCTCTGTTCAGGTGGAAGTAAGTTATGATGTTTCCTTGCTAGCTAGCCAGAAATTGTGAAGGTGTCCGCCAAAATTCACGGTTTTCCATTTTCATGATATCTTTCTGTTCCAAAAGTTACAGCTACGCTACATGAGTCTATTCATGTATTTTCTCCTCATGACATTAAGGAGCAGTACAGGGGTGGTGTGTTGACCCAATTCCAAACCTGGTAGCAGGCAAGTGCTCTGAAATCCTGCAGTTTAGAGTCAGTAAGTTTGATCACATCAGCAAATCAAAGCAGTCCCCCCCACCCCCAAATATTCCACTCCCCACTGTTCTGCCATCCATAATCAGAAAATGCCTAAGCAAACAAGTTCAAAATTAAATGTGGCTAAAGGAGACATAACAGTAACTCTTTTCATCAGAAGCATATCGGTTAATGCAGCCACTTGGAACACTGATTGGGTCTGAACTTTCATTTCAGAATAATTAAAGACCTACTGGCTAAAAAGAATCAAAGCATGAGCACAAATTAATGACAAAATTATGAGGGCACTCACTAAGAAGAATGGACAGACCTATAATAGTTTCTGCCCTGTAGACTACTCAACATACAGCCTTTAAATATTCAGTAGTTTTGGGGTTAGTCAGCAAAAACTCTTCTCCCAGATGAACATTTCAATTGCTTTCCAACAGAGTCACTCCCACACTTTGGCTTAATGATTAATTATTTCCAAATGAAGCAAAGCAGCAGCTTCAGCAAGATGCAACAATTAAGCTACACCACCAGGAAATTCAGGAATCGGATGTTCAGAAGTGAAAGAAAAATCTTCAGGCTAATCAAGCAAGGAATGCCTCTGAATCCACACACCCTTGTCTCCTGCACTCTGCCTGAACGCTTTATTTAACAAAAGGTAGGCACTGTTACTCCTGACTGTATTCTGTAAGAGCTTATGTAGCTAATTTCAGGAAAGGATTTACGATCATGCCTTCAGAGCTGAGAAAGGATGCTCCATGCTTAATTTTCTTGCAGCAGTGTGATCTAGGACACACTGGCTCTTGCACTGGTTTGCCTGCTAACCTGCTATCTAAGTAGTGTGTCGGCCTTCAAATACTCCATTCTCTAGTGCCGATACCTCGGCTGTCAGACAAGAATATACCCAGATTCTTCTGTAGATCTACCTCTAGTTGTTGTGATAACTCTCCTAATTCTGTACTATCTTGTTGGGAAAATATTGTCTTTCCCATTTAATCTTATGAAATTTTAAAAAGGTGTCACAAATGTCAACGTCCTGGAAGACAGCAAAACGCACCACATCCAAAAGTCTTGTTTAGGACGAGGAAGGTAGGTGATACACCAATCCTAGCAGAGCAAAATCTTTCCTAAAAGCTAGTTTGAAACTTTATTTGGATGGAAACAGGAGAATAGCAAAAACATTTGTTAAGGGTTGCTCCATGCCAAAATCTGCCTTCTTATCCGGACCTAAAAAATTAACATTGGAGACTGCAGATTACCTAAAATGGGAATGACATAGAGTATGAAACTGTCTCATCTGGAGTACCATGGATTTAATTATTTCAAGCAGTTCACTACTGTGTATTCCTTAAAAACATTACCACCATCCTGCCCCCTCCAAAGAAACACAGATGTCACGTGAATCAATTAAAGTTTTGCACAGGATAAAGGGCATAGGGGAATCTTGAGGGAGACCTCATTACAGCTTTCCAGTATCTGCAGGGGGCCTACAAGGGTACTAGGAGAGGACTTTTTACAAGAGCCGGTAGTGATAGGACAAGGGGTAATGGGTACAAATTGAAATCAGGGAGGTTTAGCTTAGATATCAGGAAGAAGTTCTTCCCGGAGGGGGTGGTGAGGCATTGGAACAGGTTGCCCAGCGATGTTGTGGATGCCCCATCCCTGGAAGTGTTCAAGGCCAGGCTGGATCTGGCTTTGAGCAACCTGGTCTAGTGGAAGGTGTCCCTGCCCATGGCAGGATGGTTGGAACTAGATGGGCTTTAAGGTCCCTTCCAACCCAAACCATTCTATGATTCTATGATTCTATGATTCTTCTAGCATCTTCTCACAGAAGCTTAAGCCCCCTACCAATACTAAAAACTTGCCACTTAAACACAATACAAGCAGGAAATGCTTAACCCTGATTTTCACAATAGTTGACCTGTCTCAAAAAATTATTGAGAATTAGAAAGCCCAATGACTCAGAGACTATTCTCTCTTTGTGGCCATAGATAAGCCAAATGCCTTCAGTTATACATTTTTTCAGCTAACCTGGGTGTTGTGAGGATAAGAAAGGCTATGTAAGAGGAAAGCAGGTTTATAAATATTAAAATGTAATAGTTAAAAAATCAGTATTTTCTTGAATTAGATAACTAAAATGTCACACTCAAGAAGAAACACTGATATATAGTTAAAACTGGATAATTAATGAAATGCATTAATATATTTAAAATGGGATAATTAATGAAATGTATTATTAAAATTACAGTAACTGCCAGAAATTATCGTAGTTTTTATTTTATATATACGTACACCTAATATGTATTCAAAACTGTGTATTACTGACAGGGAAAGAAAAAAATTCTGAAATAATTCCAATTTAAAGTTGGAAGTTAAAAGGATTTTGAAGGAGTTCAGTTTACCATCCCAGAAATAAACAGAACTTTAAATTTCTAGCAACAGCATAACATAAACTTTTATAATAGAAATTGTCTATTTCATAAACTCCTTATTTAGTTAAACACCTGCATGAATCTTACAGTCATTACTTTAGAATTACTGAGCAGAGTTCTTCTCAACATCAATACTACATATTCTAGCTAAATATTTATCACATACATTAATGTTGCACAAATTCTGCCCCTGTGAATACCTGAGAGCTTATAAGGAGGTGACAAAATCTTCCAAGAACTGGGCTGCCATGTCGTGGCTCGGAGATTATTGCAAAGAATATTAAAATAAACTGGCAAATCTCATAATCAGTGGTAAGCGAGACTTGATTAGTCCAAATGATGAAGCTACGCCCAGAATAAATAAAAGCTAGATTCCCCGTTGTGACCACTATGTCCTCCTTTTCAGTTATTATCAGTTCTGTTACGCAAAACACCAGCAAGCAAAAACTTCCACTCTGTGCTGAAAATGGAACTGCAGACATCTCACTAGTAGGAGGCATCGTGCAGCCGCTCTAGGTTTACTTACCATCTGTCGAGCATCCACTGGTGCCATCGCTGGAACAGTAACGCATTTCAATCCTTTGCCTTCCTACCTCTAGCAAATTTGGGTCAGGCAAGCGCGCTTTGCATGTGTATCGGAAACGTTGTTCATAGTGGCCACCGTTGTCTGAAATATTGACTGGGGTCCAAGGCGTCCAGGGAGTTGTCTTTTTTAACTCTGGACAGGCGTTGGTGTTACAAGGCTGATATTCCTGAAAGCACAGGGTCACAATTAATATAATAATTAAATATGACTTAACAAACCCTCCACAAACCCTCAAAACAGACAAAATGCCTATCAATAAAAAAAGCCTCTGATGGTTTTTCCAACATTTTCAGTAGCTGTAATCATCAATAAACTTCTTATTCCAATCTCAAACTGAAAGTGGTTTTTTTCTGCTTCTAGGCAAGCAGAGTATCACACTGTTAAAAGAATAATATACCAGTACAAATTAGATCTATTACATCCATAAAAACAGTAGGCTGCACACTATAAGTACCATGATAAAGCACATCCTTTATAAATTAATAGCTCCAAATAAGGTGTAGCTAAATATGTTAAAGCTTTTAATTAAGAGGAATTGTGATAAAACTGCAAGCAGAAGACACAAACCAGTGAATAAGGAAATTGGTAAATCTAATGGCATATGAATAAGAAAACCAGCATCCATTTTGTACCTTGCTTATGTATGACAAGGGGACAACGGACAGAAAATATTTTCTATTACAGAACCTGGCTCCCCGGGGTGCATGTTAACCATTGCTCCATCACTGCTACACCTGCCGTCAGAAGCAAATCTCCTGCAGGCTGATATGCACCAAAGGGGAGAGACCACACCTCAAAAACAAATGCAGAACTGACAGTATTCTCAAGCCCCACAGTATATGTCTTCTGAGGAGCATCATCAAGACCTGTGGCTCCTGTCCATTCATGTCCCAGAGCACAATACACTTCAGCTGACACTTTGTAAACTATATGGGTGAAATAAAGCAACCATTAAATAGCAGAATGAATTCACATTGACAAATTATAAGAGTAAGAAAGAAATAGGTATCAGTGGGACAATTTTTAAATGATGTCTCTACCTCTGACCTCTTAGAGAGATACCTGCTGAAAAGGAGCCTATTAGCTAAGTTTGTAATTCCACTAAATGCTAAAAAATATGGACTCAATAGAAATAATAGCTGTATCACACAGTTTTTTCTTCTGTAACCCCTACCTCAGCTGATGCCACCAGTTTCCAACAAGCAAAGATCACCTGCTCCTTTCCCATGGAGATAGCAGTCCACTACTTCTTCTCTCAGATGGTCTAACATTAACATATCCAATGAGGCTGGGAACAAGGCCTCCTAACACGTATTTTGGTTTAAAGGCTGTGTTGCTATTTCAGATCTAAAAAGCAGTTTGGTTGTCTGAAAGCTTTTCCAATTTTCCCAACTGTTAGTGTTGGAAAAAAACATTGGTCTTCAGAAACCCCTGCCCCACTAACACAGCAAGTCACCAGGGAACCCAGTGCCACGTTCAAGACTCCTATTCTGAGGCCAGGTGGATATGTGATAAAATTTCTGTTTTCCTAGTTTTGTGGCAGATGAGGCAAGAAAGAGCTCTTTAGCCCAAAGACTTCAATTCCCTCCCCAAGGCTGTGCAAAGTCCCTCCCCACCACAAAACCTGGCGGTCACTGCAACGATTACCACATGGGTCGTACTGAGGGGCCATCTATGAAAGAGGATCTCTTTAGAGCACAGAGGACTGATCAACCTTTATGGGATCTGAGTTTCAACCTTGACTGGTTTCTGGACCAGAAGACAACAAAGAACAACTAAACTATCTGGTCCTGTGTACAGCAGGGGAAGTAATTTCTTCATGACTCTGCTAGGCAACTGTTTAAATCATGTATGTTTTAGGCTGAGGACAGAATATGTACATCTGTTCTAATCAGGGCACATCAACTGTATAAAGAAAATCACAAAAATAACAGATCCTAGGAACCACCCTGCTTGCTATCCTAACTAACTAGTCACCCCCAACATGTAGTCCCCTCCAGTGGCTGGATTACAGTCCAGCTTTTAGCAAGAGCGCTTTGTCTTTCCCTCTTTAAAATAATAAAAAAAAAAAGTTGTCTAGCACTGATGAGTCTATCACCTCCCCACATCAGCTGTTCCACTATTTAGTAATCCTCAAAGCTAACAAATTGCAAGTTAATTCAAAGCTGCATTTTCCCCTTAATTTAATTTTCCAGTCACTGAATTTTGCTGTGCCTTTATCCACGATATTAAAACTGTTCCTTGTCCCATACCTACAAACATATTTTCCATGCCCAAGTACACATGCATAATGATAAACTAAGTTGAACTTCTTAAAGCTACACAGGATTTAAAACCTGATTTCCAGGTTCTGTGCATACCTTTGTCCTCCTTTTGTCCTATTTCCTTATTTTCCTGGACATCAAAGTCTGGACACCAAAATTTGACTTGGCACCCTAGAAGCAGTCTTATCAATGCAGCATGCAGAAGCAATCATGACCCCGTTCCACTTGAGAGTCTGAGTTTAATACATATGTTATTGAATTAGTGCTTTTTCCTTCCACAACATTGCACGAAGAGCTTAAGTAGACCCAATTATCTTTGATAGCCTGTTCTTCTCTAAATCACAGCTTTACAACTACATACAATTTCCTATCCCACACAAGAGGATAGTGTTTGGCAATATTAACATACGTTCTATTAGCTTCTGCAGTTATCTAATGTATTATTTACTACCTCAACAAACTCTGGCATGGTCAAGTTTTATTGAAGATGTCTTATATCACTGTCTAGACTGTTGATAAAAATGTTGAGTGCTATTGACCCAAAAGCTGATTCCAGGCAGACCCTGCTAGACACATCGCAGTCATTTATATCTGTCCATTAACACCACATTTTTCAACTTGTCAGTAAGCCAGTTTTTAATTCATTTAACATTTGCCACATATTTCAGTTTTCCAGATCAAAGTATTTTCTGTTGCAAAGACAAAAGTCTTGGCAAAATTCAGTGACAGTCTGGGAGAAGTGCTGTATCACTTTCAAACATCTTGAAACACAAGCTCTTTTCAAGTAGCACATAAGCAGAAATAATTACTACAGTGTTCATTTCAGGACAGTCACAACAGTCCAAAAGTTTCAGTTTCTTGGTGGCTGTTGATTTTTGTATTGATATTTTTCAATCAAAAATAAAAGCTGCTTTAAATACAAGGTTTTTACAGGATATGGCGTAGACAGGTGAGGGTCATGAAAAGCAGATAAGCAATGAACCCTTATGTGAGATAAGCAATGAACCCTTTGTCAAATAAAAATAGGGAGTAGAGGAAGAAGTTAATTTAGTAGGGATGTACTGAAAGTCACTTTGCTAACAGACAGGTGAGGGTCATGAAAAGCAGAATGTGTGAGATAAGCAATGAACCCTTTGTCAAATAAAAATAGGCAGTAGAGGAAGAAGTTAATTTAGTAGGGATGTACTGAAAGTCACTTTGCTAACACACATCTGAGATGAACACATCAGCTCACTCGTTTCTAGAAAGACAGACAAGCAGTAACCAGTGTGCCCCGGCATGTGTAGTCCCTCCAGACACCCTAATGGAAGGTATACTCATAAGTTGCTGCATGAGCCACAAAATACAGGTGTTCCTTGAGAGTCTCTGCAGGGGCCATTTGTTACTTTTTCTGTTCTCAGTTTGCTGTCACCCCTGTCTGTTCAACCACTGGATAGTACCCATGAAAGGCTCAGAATGGAAGGGGAAACAAAAGGACATGTAGATTATGCAGAAATTATTCACAGCAGTAAATAATCTCCCTTTGAGAAAATTCAGAGGAATATCCTAACAATGGATGACTCCATGAAGTTCTGGCACTAATAATGGCCTGGCAGAGCCTGCTGGCTTCTTTCACAAGCAGGGAGTGCTGCACTGCTCTACCAACCACCACCTCTGCTGCAGAGGAGTAGAAAATCGCACGGTGCCTGATGGAAGCATTGATATAATCTGATGCTACAAAACTCCAGTATAAGCAGAACAATGATCTTGCTCTGAATGGTCTCAGATTTGGATGTAAGTAAAGGAGGGGAGAGAACAGGCACAATGCAGATCACACATGGTTATATTTAGTGCTGATAGCTGATAGTATGATTTGAAGGCTCTGTCAGGGACTGGGACTATGGAAACTGCCATGTCTGCTTGGATTATCTTCCCCCTCTCACCCTGTCCAATGCTTGAACGATTTACTCAAGGGGGATTTCAGGAATATCATAGAATCCTAGAATGGGATCTCTCCAAAGCAAATCGATCAGCTAGAGTCATGGATAATAATAATAAAGCAACCACATAATGGAACAAGAGTCTCAGATGAAACACTGAGGTCTCAGCAAAACAGTGGTAAGAAAGAACCAGAAAAGCAAGAGAAGTATTCTGCTTCCATCGGGCTGTTGGGAGGAACCAAGACAGTGGCTGCCAAACCACCTCATACGCACCACGTGGACTGAAGGAAGAGATGGGATCGAGCTGTCCTGGGATGGGCCTCTAGACACCCACAGAGGAGAATTTCAGAGGCTCACACGATGGGTTCAAGTACATTAGTTCTTAGAGTACACTTGTGGACTCAACAATAATTATTTGAAGCCACTTGGAGACTCCAAAAATAGCACTGTATAGTTAAAACAATCACATTTTCAAGGTTCTTTTTGCACGTTGTCCTAACACTTGAGGCCTAATTCACTATATTGTGGCTTTTAGTTTAGAGTGGATTTAGTCAGCTGAGATTGTTAAATTTATGCCTGGCTATGTCTGGAAAAGATGCAGTAAGACCTTTAATGACTAAATTTAAGGTGACAGATCAACAGTTAGTTGGGAATTTTCCACAAAGTACACAAATAAATACCTAGATCACAAAATACATGTTTATGAAAATGATAAATTAAAAAATTATCATGTCACATATAGGTGGTGTGCTGGGTTCAGCCAGG
>NW_010258636.1:0-13903 GCF_000690775.1 Eurypyga helias
GCCGGCTCATGTCCAGCTTTTCTCTGGGAGCCAAAGCTGTCGTACGGCAGGTGGGGAGGAGGAACGTGACTGTGCTTTCTGGCCTTCCTTTTCCACGGCTGCTTTCCTCCCTTCCTCTCTTTGTGCACGAGGAGCTGTTCTGCATTACTCCCACATCGTTTCCCACCCGCGCTCAACGGAGAAGCAGATCTCGGCCCTGCCTTCCCCTCTCCCTCGGCGCTCATAAGCGTCTGCAGGGTGGAGCAGAAGGGAGAGCAGGATGATGGAAATGGTGCCCGATTCTTAACCTCCTTCTTATTTCCGGGATGTGGAAGCTGGGACGAGGGCACTGGAACAGCAGCATTTTTACGAGCAAGGTTTATGGATTCCCGTTCTTTTTCCTGCTCCTGCAGTCTCCTAACGTACCAGCCTCAATGGAGCTGGAAAGCCAAGCACAGTAGATGCCAGAGGGTAAATGGAGTCCTCTTGGTTCCTGCTGCGCCCGTCATTCCCATTGCCTTACGGGGTAGGAAGGTGTGTGAGCAGGTTTTTATGGGTACGTGATTTGGGGGCCTCCCTCCAGCTTGTGCTGGAGATCACATTACCTGAATGGATGCATCCAAGGCTTTCCCTTTCCAGGAAGGGAAACCAGCAGCCAAAAGAAACCCTTTTTCCTGTTCCTGCCACGTGTCTCACCTGGGAGATGTCCTCTGCTCCTTGCCTGCGCAAGCCCCTGTGCAAAACGGGAGCCTCAGTTTTGCCCTCTCCCCCTCCAGTTTAGATGCTGGTCCCTTCCCTCTGCTCGGCTGGTGCCTGGAGCGTGGCGGAATCTGTTAGGCTGCTTGGCCAAGCTTCCTCCGGCTGAAGCTGATCCCTGGGCTGGCAGCTGCCAAGTCTGGGTCTAGATTAGCATGATGTTCTGCCTCTGTCGGTCAGGTCGAAAGGAGATTTGCAGAGCAAAGGAGGAATGGGCTCTGGGCCACGTTTATTTCTTTACAGAACACTGAGAAAGAGTAGCTGGAAGGTTTCATAGTAAAGAAAAAATGGTTTCTGTCTGTTTACTCCGCGGGCTGGATTAGACGGTGAAGTCATTGTAAAAAATGAACTAAGAGGAGTAGGTTCACATGAGATAATGAAAACTGAGCAACTGACAGATCAAAGGGTTTTCTTACCAAACTAATTTAAAAATCAGATACAAAAATGAATTTAAATGGGAGTTAAATGCATCCCTGTTAGTTATTCCGCCCTCGTTTGATTGATGTGTGAGAGCTTGTAATGTGTGTTTGTAGGGACTGAAGTCCGCCAGCAAGACTGGTCCATCTTGATATTCTTGATACCTGTTGAGAGTCTACGTGCTGAAACAGCAAACACAACGGTTGTGACGTTTGCTGGCCTCGAATTTGGTTTAATCATGAGGAGGGAATAAAATACTTACTTAATTTTTTCTTTGGAAAAAATTGTTATGCTCTGAAGTTTACCCTAAATGGGTAAAAGATTAAACTATTTTCAGTATATATTAAATATGCACACGTGTTTTTATACACTCAAGCTATATTTAGAGAATTTTTTTACCTAGCATTTCCCTGGAATCTCCGCTTCAGCGAAACGCCCAGCCATGATCCTGGAACTCCTGGTGTGGAAGACACCAAAAGCAAAACTTGTTGTTAGGCATATACCGCCGTCCCTCGCTAACGCGGGGCCGTGTGGTGCTGTGGTGCTTACTGCCTAGTTCTTCTCTGTTATGGGATCTGGCAGTAGCCACTGCTGCTTTTTAATCCAAAATGTCTGCAGAAAGGCTGATAAATTTTGGGAAATGGGGTTGAATGATGGGAACATCGATAATCAAGGGAGGTTGTTGCGTTTGCATTTCTTTGTTCTGATCAAAAGCCTGGAGGTGACTCGCTGTCTCCCCTGTGACCATGCTCTGTCTCTAACCTATGCTCCATATACTGGCTTAGCAGCGTCGTTCCGTGTCGATGCTTTTCCTTTTAGGTCGGCACCTTGAGATTCTGCGGCACAACGGAATTTGCCAGCGGCCAGTGGGCTGGCGTAGAGCTGGATGAACCGGAAGGAAAGAACAATGGAAGTGTTGGGAAAGTCCAGTACTTCAAGTGCGCACCGAAACGCGGTACAGCCTTCAGTCTTTTATTCTTTTCTTCTGAAATTCAATTTTTAAAAGAATCTTTTGGGAGCATAAAACCAGATAACGAATTCCGTCGTTTTTAGTGCTTTGTTTTATTGAGTCTTTTAACTGCTCCTAGTGTTTTGGCTGCAGCTATTTGCAAAGCCACTGAAACAACCAACCGGTCAAAATTTCTGGTTATTCCCTTGAAGCTGTGAGAGAATAACCTTTCCTGTTTTTCCCATTTTGTTGCAGCTGTTTGGTTGTGTTGTGACAGTAATGGCCTTGATTCTTCACCTGCTTTGCCTTCCTTTTTAAGAGATTCACGCCTGTAGTTGTTTTCCAACCTCCAGCTTGAGGTATTTTAACTGATATTCTCTCCAGGTATCTTTGCACCTCTTTCTAAGATAAGCAAGGCTTCTGATCACAGAAAAAGCTTCGTACGAAGTTCTTCCATGCGGTATTCACCTTTGGTCAAATCCAAGAAAATAGATGTGACACACGTAACTTCCAAAGTGAATTCTGGTGAGTGTTTCCTTGTAATCTGAGACAGGACTGAGATACCGATCGTGGAGAATTAGCACCAATCGTGCAAATCTTGGTATCAAAATATTTGTTTGCAGTTAGTTTGTCGTTTGGGGTGAGGAGGTGGTATTTATTAACGATGTGTTCTCATTATTAGGAGTTCAGCAGCCTTTAAAGTAGTGCTGGAAGGATGTTGTGTGCAGTTGCTTAGTGATTACAGTGATCTGATGTAAAGTAATTTCTGTTCAGCTGTGATATCAGTTACGTGTCTAAATGTGATTTCCCTTACTAAGATCTTCCCGGTGAAACCAGTGAAGATCTGGAAACTAACCTATAGACACCTTTATGTATAGAAACTGAAAAAAAATTTATCTGTTTTCTGGCAAAATGATCAAGGAGGGTCATGTGAAGGAGGAATGATGCATCTTTTCTGCCTGTTTAGGTTCCAGGGTGTTTGGAGTGCAGACACCTCCCGGCTGTTTGCACAGCCTGGCCCTGGCTGCATCAGAATCTCATGAAACATGTTACATTAGCATTTCTTCTGCCTTTCAAACCCTGTTCGGGTGACTCATCCGAAGGCAGCCCAGCTTAGGGGACGGATGATCACGCACCCTTTCCCATCGAGTGTACTCAGGCACCCTAAACCACTCCTCTGTACCAGTAATACCCAGGGTATAGAAACAATGTGCCAGGCTGGCAGGAGAGGGGTGTTTTGGATGGTTTATGTCACTCTCCTCTGTGTAGATTGAGGGGGAAGCCAGCTCTAATCATGTGTATTGACAATTAGCACAAGACCTAAGCTGTTCCTACATGGACATCCTGCTCGTCGGAATAGTGGGCACGTTAGGCGTAGTTCTCAGGAGCAGGGCGAGCCTGAATTCTTCTGTTTAAATGGTTTTCAACATGTGATCCAGTTTGCTGTTGACCACTTGTAACTCACTAAACTGTAACGGAAAGGACTGTTGCCTTGGTCGCAGATGGTTTAGTCACAAACCGCCTCTTCTTGCCATAAAGGTGCGTTTGTTTCTCTGCAGCTGTCAAACACTCAATGCTCGCTTTGGGTCAGAACCAGGGTGAGGTGTGCATGGCCTGCCCGGCAGGGCACACATCCGGTAGCTTGTAGGATGCTGTTGCGTGGAAAGGTCCATCAGAATTCCCGCATCTGGCTGACTCGCTGGAGTGGGAGGGTAAAGCTGCAGGGGCAGGACTTGTAGTGACAGGACAACTGAAAGCAGGGAGGTTTAGATTGGACATCAGGAAGAAATTCTTCCCGGGGAGGGTGGTGAGGCACTGGCACAGGTTGCCCAGAGAAGCTGTGGATGCCCCATCCCTGGAAGTGTTCAAGGCCAGGCTGGATGAGGCTTTGAGCAACCTGGTCTAGTGGAAGGTGTCCCTGCCCATGGCAGGGGGGTTGGAACTGGATGGTCTGTAAGGTGCCTCCCAACCCAAACCATTCTATGATAACCTGACGGTTCTGTGGTGTTCACGTGCATCACCAGGTTCCTTTTCTTTCCCTTGAACTTGATTCCTGCAGGGCATGGGTTTGTGACATGCTTTTTGTCAATACGGCTAAGAGCTGCCAAGTACGATAGTGCTGTACAGAGACTTCAAACCTGGCTCGTCTCTGCCGGATTTGAACAATCCATCGAATTGATGGTAATGTGTCTTTTCGAGTTTTTAGAAAAAGGGTTACTGTGGTCAAATTGAGAAGTGCATGACCAGTCGCAAACACCAGTGTTTTGATCTGGTGCCTTAATGGCTAAGCCATAAAATTTTGGAAAATACATTTGCAAACTAGTTCAGTCCCTGCAGCTGCATTAAGCTGAGAGGTGTAGTTAAATGAGAAAGGTCTGATTTGCCTTTGACAGGGAGGGGATAAACCACAGATGAGCTTGTTCTTCACTGAGTTAGGGTGGGAAACCATCAGAAATGCAACATGACTTTGCAGATGATGACGCAGGAGGCAGTACTGGTTGATAGCCGCATCGCAGCGTTGCTGCTCCGAGGGTCGGGCTCTTAGAAATCCTGCTGGCAGGCTTACGGTGTGATTTCTAACTGAGGGAAGGTTTGGTCTCAAATCTCTCAAAACTCGAGTGTGTAACCTTCAGCGTGGAAATTGTGAAATTCGTACTAGTGGGTAGTATACCTGGAGTGCTGCAGAAGGGAATGTTGTGTATGTAGTAGATGTGTTTGAGAGGTTTACCTAAAACTTCCTCAGTGTACACATTACTGTTTTGCAGATGGTTTGTTTATTGTTTGGCGAGATGGTTTGGACTGTTGTAATGTCTCAAGTGGTTTTAAGAGCTGTGCTGATGTGTCAGAACAATTCTGCAGTCTTGTTTTACCCTTTTATCCAGAGTCTAAGGCACCGCACGCTTTTACCCGTTTATCCATGCATCCGGCTGGTGGTTTGCAGTCTGATCTGCAAATCTGTCAAATTGGTTCAGTACCTGACTTTCCTCTGAAGTTGCTCGTTGTTAGGATTAACTGCATTAATTGCATTAACTGTTAGGATTAACATTTAACTGCACGTATTCTTTTTATAGGCCTAAATACAGCAAAAAAGGACAGTGTTGCTGAAACCAACTTTCTGACTGCTAACAGGGGAAAAACTGCACCTGCAAAAGATGGTAAGGAACCTTGGTTTTTATTTGAGAGGGTGGTGGGGCACTGGCACAGGTTGCCCAGAGAAGCTGTGGATGCCCCATCCCTGGAAGTGTTCAAGGCCAGGCTGGATGAGGCTTTGAGCAACCTGGTCTAGTGGAAGGTGTCCCTGCCCATGGCAGGGGGGTTGGAACTGGATGGTCTTTAAGGTCCCTTCCAACCCAAAACGTTCTGTGATTCTGTGTTTCTATAATTTTTTAACATACTGAGAAAAATTCTGGGTAGTGCAGGGAAATATTATTACAACCTTACCCCTGTAAACCTCCTGTGTCTGCACCTGAGATAAAAGTTGCCTTGCCTGTCTGTAGCTGTGTGCTGGACTTGAAACGTCAAGGGACCTCACTCTCAGAGGTGTCTTCAACAAACTCCAAGAACTGTGTCTCCTCTGAGGTTTTGTCTATAAAATCATACTCCAAGTGTTGGTAAAAGCGGTATTTCTCTGAAATAATTTGACTTTGAATATGCTCTTTTTGAAGAAATGCATATTCTTATACCCTCCCGCAGCGAACACCGTGACGAAGAGGCTAGTGTGAGGTATTTCAGCACCAGCTGGTATGATTCTTTCTCAGAGGTGAGCTGAAAAACCTGTGGAGACAGAGGCTTCCAACGTCTTGTTCGCAGAGGGCGCCTGGCTTGTTCTCCGGGTTCTGGTCACGCAGGGACATTAACTGGCAGCGCAGGGTCTCAGCTTGACAGATGCAGTACAGAATCCACGAGTGTTGGGACTCCAAAGGCTTTGGGATGTGGTGGTTGAGATGATTCTGCCGTAAAGGCAGGTGGAGACCCCTTAGGAAAATCCAGCGCAGAAAGTTGCTGTCAGTGGTTTTTCGGCCCACAGGAAGGCTCCCTCCGCCTGGGGTGTTCCTGCAGTTTGTGCTGGGGCTGGTAATTCGGGGGGGGTTAAAATTATTATTGCTTTCTTTTGGGGCTGGGGTAGAGAGGCTGTTCCTGGAACAAGCAGGTGATGCCTGGCAGGTAGTTGACTGTCTTAATATTAAAATGACCCACCCCTCCCTCCCAAGAAAACCCCAGACAAATCGGAAGAAACTTTGGAGAGGGGAAGGACAACTCCAAATGGTGTAGCAAGGCCGAGACAGCCGACTGCATAAACACACCTGGGAACGACGTGCCTGGTAATGGCTTTGCACTAAAGGACGGGGGACGTGGGGCACCGTAAGGTAAACGCGAGTCGCCCGTGTCCTGCTGTTACAAAAGGGGAACCACGCCGCAGCGTGTACAAGGAGGGACAGCCATGAGACAGACGGAGCAACCCGGCAGCTTTCCCGGGCTGAAACACGGCACCTCAGGAGGGATGCCAGTCAGCTGGAGAGAGTTCGGAGCGGGCACTGCGACAGCCGGGGGCATAACACGTGACTGAAGGGAAACGGCTGATGGAATTCCTGATTGTGTGATTGAACAGACTGAAGATCAAAGGGATAAACCAGGAAGCTTTCAGATACAAAGGATAGCGTGACCTGTGATGCACGCGTGACGAGAGCGGGAGTTCTTGGGCTAAAACCGGTAATTTAAGTTTTACATTAAGGGGGAAAAATCCCCCATAACAGTACAGACAATTATGTGGTGAGATGCGTGGCTGAGGGAATCCCGAGCCCTCCCGGGTGGGAGAACAGGGCAGCATGCACAGGGTGGGAGCAATGTGGCAAAGAGCTGTTTTGCCTGGCGGAGGAGGAATGGGTTGAAGGACCTGCTGAAGTCCCGTCTCCTTCTCCCGCCCCGTAGTTTCCCACAAAAGGAAGAATTTAACGGCTGGTTCAGTTTCTCTCGGTTTCTGTGTTGCTGGGGCAGAAGCTGTTGTTGCGCTCCTGTAGCGGTGCAGGGTGCTCTCGGCTCCGGTGCCGTGCTAACTGCGGGCCTGTAGCAGGGGCTCACAAGCGCACGCGTGCATTTACAGCCTGGGCTTGGAGCTGAATTTTGCCCATTTCAGTCACCGTGAATTGAGTACTTTGCATTTTCTTTGCTGTAGCGTAACGGTAGCCAGTGTCGCAGAGTCCCCCGGTGCCTGAGCTTTTGCTTTGACCCACTGCATTTGCCTTCCTTTAATTTGTTAGGATTTAAATGGTACTGAACACACCAACCCTGTGTCATTGTCAAGGTGCTTTGCGAAAACGCACGAAGTAAGGCTCTCGGAATCCTGGCAGGTTTGATAAGCAGTATTCTATTAGTTGGTCACTTCAGGAAACCAAGGCATAGGCCTGTCTTGCTGTACCTCGTTTTGGGCAGAGGGGGGTAGGAAAGGGGAGAACTGGGGAGAGCCATGAAAAGGAAGGAGGAAAGCTGAACATAAGTCTTACGGGACAGTTCAGACATGAGGGTTTGCAAATGGAGATAAAAGTGATTGATTTCCCATTCTTATTTTATAGTACAGATTTTAATATTAATAGAGTATGTAATGGAGTGTAGTAGGCTTTGATCCAGACAATAATTCACTCACGTCCTATCACCTTCCTTCTACTTCTCATCAAACCTTTAATAGGCTGGATGCTGGAAGTGTGGTGGTGTGATCTCTTATTCACGGAATCACAGACTGGTTTGGGTTGGAAGGGCCCTTACAGCCCATCTAGTTCCAACCCCCCTGCCATGGGCAGGGACACCTTCCACTAGACCAGGTTGCTCAAAGCCTCATCCAGCCTGGCCTTGAACACTTCCAGGGATGGGGCATCCACAGCTGTTCTGGGCAACCTGTTCCAGTGCCTCACCACCCTCTCCGGGAAGAACTTCTTCCTGATATCTAATCTGAACCTCCCCACTTTCAATTTAAACCCGTTACGCCTTGTCCGGTCATTACAAGCCCTTGTGAAAAGTCCCCTCCAAGCTTCCTTATTCCTTATTCCAGAGGCTCCCATATGTTAATAAGTATGCTGGGGACTGTTCAGAAAAGCTTTGAGAGTACCAGAGAAGGGGCTGTAGGAGACGTCTCCCAGCATTCACCTGTCACCTTGCTCCCAAGGCAGGGTCAGGCACACCTATGTCCCTCCCGCCAGGTGTCAGGAAATGCTGCTTAACAGCCTCTCGTTTTGGCCCTTTACTCTGTTCTGCCCACTGTGGAGAACAGGTAACTGCTGCCTGCCGGAAGCTTTCCCTTTGGATTAATCTGTCCTTTCCCAGAGATGATCCCTGAAGGACTGGTTGTGTCTTTCAGGCTTTCCCGTGTACAGCAGCTCCTCCTCTTCTACTACCTCCTTGGAAGGCAGACAGAATTACTGCAGGAAGCGGAACTCGGCTAGCAGCAGTAAGAAAGCGGTGACCAGAGCGGCTTCTGCCTCATCGAAAACGCGTGCTGGTATGGCCCGTTGGGTCGAGGCGTGTTCGCGCGGGGGGAGGATTCCTGCCGTCCTGCCTAGGACCGCTCGCGCTGGTTCAGGGAGGGAGACCGTTCTGGCCAGACCTTCGGGAAGTAGCTTACCCATCAGCTTAAGTCTGGCAACTCTTTGGAAGCTCTGTAGGGCACCTTCAGGAGGAAAGCCGTGCTTGTAGTGGGTCGCTGGGCCTTTCAGCTGCAGGCTGCATTACAGCTTTCCTGCTGGAGCAAAGCGGTTCTGAATGTACGGCGCGTTGCCACATGTTGAAGAGAAATACTCGATTTTCAGAGCAGTTTTCTCCCTGTTTAAGACTTTCTTAAATTTTAAAGGCCTAACGTCACTGATTTCTGATCTTCTTCTTCCGTTGGACAGGGTTCTGTAGCTCTCCGGCTACCAGGAAAAACCCTTTTGGCGAAGGAGAGATCCGGGTTGGCGACAGAGTACTGGTGGTGGGACAGAGGACAGGCACTGTCAGATTCTGTGGGACGACAAAATTCGCACCAGGTATTGGCAACCCCCTTTGTGTCTGTTGTAGAATGGGTATGGAACAGGAGCACGTGGACACTGGGAGAACTCCATCTGTCTCCTCACTCCCACGAAAAAGGAAATGTACTGATTTGTTTCAGAGTTCTCTGTCTCTCTCCTGTGTTTCACTGAATATTTTCTACCATAGTGCACCTGCCAGGTTTGAAATGTGACTTTTAACTTGTCCACTAACACGGCGTAACTAGGAGAAATATTTGATGCTGAAGTTGTTAGAGAGCTTCCCGAGCTTCCCGAGTTTAGCCTTCCGAGTGGTACGTACTTCAGCGAGATCACAACCCCTCGTTCCTCCCCGTGACACCCCCATCCCTTGCCGTAGCCATGTCATATGCCTGTCCCGCTCGTACCCTCTGAGCGGCTCCGAGAGGGTCGTCGTGGGGGCGGCAGTCCGTGCCAACAAGCCTGTCGGTCGCTGAATGGCAAGTCACAGGCATCTCTGAGCGCCCCACGCTCTACCACGTTGCCCCTTGCTAACGGCCACAGGGCAGCGAAGCCAGGTTTTGTTAATCGTAAGGGAGTTGTTAAAACGATGGAAACTGATTTCTGAGTATTCTTTTTTTTTGCACTCCAACTCTGTGTTCCTTATGGCCCCACCTCTAACCCTCTTACCGCAAGCGTAATGCCGAAAGGGCTGGCGGGTGGCGGTTCAAGTACGCAGTTGAACCGGGCCCGCCTGGTACATGAGCGGCAGTGTGTTGTCTTGACACTTGGTGGCGTCAATAATTGAAAAACAAGAATGGCAGAACGCGAGGCGGTGGTACGAGCTACGGATTTCCCCGTTCTCGCCCCTTCCCTCGTACCGCCCTTGTAAGGTACCGATGCTGCGCTTCCTCCGATCCCACTTACCTTCCTGCTGTCACCCCGCGTCCCAGACTTCCTGCAGCAGGTGTGAAACCCGAAAGCTGTAGGTCTCCTCCCTCTCCCCCCAGGTCAGGGAAGGAGGTTTTTTTGGAGAAAACCGTGCCGTTGTAAGAAGTGAGGATGGAAAGATCACAGATCTTCACTGTTTGCAAACCAGTCGTTTATAGAAAATGTAACAACAGATGCATTTTTAAGAATTTCAATTTTGATGTTTATCAGAGCTCTAGAAGTTACCCAAACTTTATTTCTCTTGCTGCTAAAGACAGGGAGGGAGGGGACTCCGAGGGACTGAGCCCTTCTAACTCTCAAGCTGTCATTCCTGCCTTTCTTGAGCTGATAATTAGAATTACCATTTTATCCAGCGCCTTAGTACCAAGTGACTTGAATTAAATTTGGAATCTTCTGGGGATGGCTAGCATAAGGACTGCTAATGGGGTATGAAATTTAGCACCTTTACATAATTAGCTCACATTTATCACCGGTTACGAATGATCAGGCTTATTAACGGCTTGGTGCCCGCTCAGTGCTCTGTACGAGATGAATCGCTGGCCAGGCCTGGTCCTCACGCCCTGCTCTCGGTATCACCCAGCAGCCTGGCCGTTTGTGCTAACGACACCTTGCTGGACGGAGAGAAGCCATGGATTAATGCCAGCACTTTAATTTTACTGTTGACGATCTCGGATGAGGCACAGACCGTGCGGGCAGAGGACCGAGGCGGGAAGCCTGAGCTGCCACTGCTCTTCTTCCCTGTCTCCTTGTCCGACAGCCACTGCTGCGTTCGGGAACCTTCTGCGCGGCTGGGGTGTCTGCACCGAGGGCTTCACCTTTGCTGCAGTAATTAAAGAGTCAGTAATTGTCTTGAAAACATATGAAAACGCTGAAATAATTCTCTAATTAGGATAGTATTTTGTGCATTGTTCATAGATAATAACCACAGATAGATAATGAAGTAACTGCCCAGAAACCTTCTCCTTGCGGCGGGTGAATGCCAGCTGTGCCAGCTGTGCCAGCTGCCCAGAGGGAGACGAGCCCATGGCGGTTCCTTCCCAATATGGTGATTTTGCCGGTTTGACCCGCAGGATGCTGGTGCGGGATTGAGTTGGACAAGCCTCACGGGAAGAATGACGGTTCCGTGGGAGGCGTTCAGTACTTCCGGTGTCTGCCCAGATACGGTATATTTGCACCCCCCTCTCGCGTACAGAGGTGAGCACCGACGCTGTTGTCACGTTTGTGTTGCCAAGCGCTTCCTTAATAGGTTTCCTATGGGAAACAAAGTTTTGCAGCTGAAAGGGAGGAAAGAAATGTTTTCTTCTGCTAATGGAAGCTTATAAGCTCCACTAAAAACCTGGTGGGTTTTAGATCAGCCCTTTGAAAGCAGAGTGTAAACTGGGAATGCAGCTCCCCCCCGTTTCTTGTGCAGCCACTTAAGTATGTTCATTCCAGGGCCTCTGTTTCCACGTTCACTACACCTCAGTGTCATGACCCAGTCCTGGTGCGCTGAGCTGAAATAGGTTGGACATGGAAGTTGCCCTTGGACATGACTGGCAACACTCTTCTGGTTCCAGCTGACTGCACAGAGGAACGCAAGCACCCACCGCTTGGCTTGTAGTCTCTTTGCTAGGTTTCAGGAAGAACATCCCAGGAACACTGTGCCTTCTCCTCCCGTACTTGTACCCCGTTGCTCTGCCAGACACGTTCTTGCCTGCCTTTCCCTGGGTGTCCGGGCTCAGCCAACGCGTTAAAGAACTTTCCTCACAGTCACAGATGCTCTCCTGCCAAGGGGCAGGCGAGGAACCTGCAGAGAGGCGCTTGCTCCAGGCAGCTCTTACCTACCCGCCTGATCGCATCTGAAACGTTAGCGTCTCGGGGGGGTGGATGGAGAAGGGCAGGAATCAGAACTTCACCTTTGACAAGAAGGATTGCAGCATTTTAGAGTTGGGTTGAAATGACTTTGTTTTTATTGCCTTTCAGACTAACAGGTTCTCTGGATTCTCTCGCAGAGGCTTCATTGAGCAGAGTAAATCACACTTTTCCAGGTAGGAGCCTGAGTCGCCGTCGTTTGGCTTGGGCAGCCCGCTGCAGGCTGCCATCCTCAGCCAGCCCCGTCTGCAGAGCCCACTTCCCAGAGCACAGTGGAATTTCGGGACCCCAAGGGGCCAGCAGTAGCCTGGCTGGAGCCCTCCTGCAGGCGGAGCCTGTGGCAGGACCCGTGGGGTGCTGTGTGGTTGGCAGCCCCGTCCTGGCAGAAATAACGATGGCGGGGTTGAGTGGGATGACACTCTTCCCTCATCTGGGGAAGTGGGGAGGTTTAGATTGGATATCAGGAAGAAGTTCTTCCGGGAGAGGGTGGTGAGGCACTGGAACAGGTTGCCCAGAGAAAGTGTGGATGCCCCATCCCTGGAAGTGTTCAAGGCCAGGCTGGATGAGGCTTTGAGCAACCTGGTCTGGTGGAAGGTGTCCCTGCCCATGGCAGGGGGGTTGGAACTGGATGGTCTGTAAGGGCCCTTCCAACCCAAACCCTGCTGTGAGTCTGTGATCTCGGTGTTGCATTTTAGTCGGAGTTAACCACAAATGGAACCCGCTCCCTAACGTAAACTGACAGCGATGAAGGGGTGGGTGTAGGGCGGTGTCTGTGTGGAATTAATAAAACTTCTGAGAGATGCTTGAATTAGTTCATTTTCCTTTCCCTTACCCAAGGCTTTTGTGAAAAGGCTGCTTCAGATTACCCTTGTTTGGTTTGTTTTCCTCTGTCGTCTCTGAAAATCTGAGTGCTGGGGACGCTTGCTGTCGCGAGAAGCTTCATCGCTGAATTTCCCAGTAGGAGGGGAGAATGTGTAGCAAATGTGGTGGGAGCGGTATAGAAAAAGGCACAAGGAATGTGAGTTCCTACAGGTTTTCTTTTGGTTTTTTTCACAGCTTATTAACCTTTCCCCTTAGGTTTTAGGCGCAGCCTAAGCACCACTTCTGCATCTTCACAGAAGGAGATAAACAGGAGGAACTCCTTTGTGAGGTGAGTGTCTTCAGGTGGGCTGGCTGTTAGCGTTACTGGTTCTTCTTCAGAAGACGACCTTCTGGGCCTCTGCACGCTCGTTTCTGTCTTCCAAAACGGACCAGGAGGGCACACTGGTGTTGTCATGGGTATCCAGGAGTACGGTCCTTGGATTCAGGCTGGCATTAGAATTGTTTTCCAGTCGTTCGTCACTGCGTGCGCTCCCAGTTCTCGCACGTTCGCACGGCTGGGTGAAGCGCAGAGGGTCTTGCGGAAGGATTTCACTTGGGAAACTACTCCATCTTTTGCTGGCGACACCAGAGCCACGCAGGTTTAAAAGGGAGTTGAGGTTTTCCCACACCCTTCTCGGAATTACAGATTTGCCCTGGGTGTTGGGTAGAAACTAGACTTTTCCCCCCTCTTTTCCCTGACTAGATCCAAGAGCTCCGTGTTACGGCGCAGCTGGAGTAACACCGCCACAGCCAACGCGGAGGGACCGGTGAAGCTGCACGAGGGCTCTCAGGTTCTCCTGACCAGCTCCAACGAGATGGGCACCATCAGGTACCTGGGCCCCACAGACTTTGCGCCGGGGATGTGGCTGGGCCTCGAACTCCGAAGCGCCAAGGGCAAGAACGATGGCGCCGTGGGGGAAAAGCGCTATTTCACCTGTAAGCCCAACCACGGGGTCCTAGTTCGACCCAGCAGGGTGACCTATCGGGGGATTAATGGGGCAAAACTCGTGGATGACGTCTGCTGAGCCAGAACGCGCTCGTGCGGTCGGAGAGAAGGATTGAAAGCACACAGGAGCCCATCTGGAACGCAGACGTGCTCTTAAATTATTGAACCTGCACTTGCATTTTACATATATATGTAAGTATATAAGTGTGTATATAATATATT
>NW_010258637.1:0-730 GCF_000690775.1 Eurypyga helias
CTGCTCAAGCAGAGCCACCTAGAGCAGATGTCCAGCACCATGTCCTGACACTTTTTTAATATCTGCAGGGATTGAGTCTCCACAACCTGCCTGGGCAACCAGTTTAATTGACTGCCCAAATTATTTGTCCTGAAGACATTTTGGAGTATTTTGCTGTCTTACAGTAGCTGCAATAGTATCAAATACATGAATCATTAACTATAAAAAATGCCAGTAAATAAATGAGGGAAGATTTAAAATTCTGGATGAAATATGTCAGTTCCTTTACTCAGTCTTTTGAACTTAAACAGAATCCCCACAAATACAATCCCCTCATGATAAACCTTCATGGAAGGAAATAAAGACTTTTAAATTAATAAAGTAATTTTCTATCTAAACTGACAGACTTCTGGAAGTTTTAGTTTTATTTCATTTAAAAGTTTTATGATAATGTCCTCAAAATGAGTGTACTTGAGAGTCTTAATGCTCATGAACTGCAACATGAAAATTTGTTAGTATGTCCAAAAATAAAGTTGGAGGAATTTGAGGCACATTGTACAATATTCATCAATCATTTTTTCTTTCTTAATTAAAGTCTGTATCATAATAAAGAGAAAGAGAACATGAGGAGCTATAGGTAGGAAAATGTAGGCTGAGAAGAGTCAAAGCAGTGTAAAGAAGTAAGGTAAACTTTGAAGGTCTGGATAAGCACATTGATGACAATGTTTGTAGATGTATTTAGGAATGAAAG
>NW_010258638.1:0-4755 GCF_000690775.1 Eurypyga helias
TCCTGGCTGAATCCAGCACACAAGTTCATCTCCCCAGCCAGATACAGTAGTGTGGTGTTACTGAAGTAGGTTACGTATGGGCTTGTTGCATCTTTCCAGAGGGTGGCTGAGGAGCAGAGTGTGAGTTTTACAGAAGGTGGTCCTGGGCTGGTCCCCAGGTCCTCGCCAGTCAACGAGGATGTCTGTGCAGGGCATCGATGCTGGGGCTTGACACCCGCTGTCCCCTTGTGCTCTGTCTCAGAGAATGTTGCTTGAAGCCTCCAGCTCTTTGAGGTGGAAAAGTAGAAGCAGCAAACATTTCCTGATGGGCTGAACTGGCTGGTAGCTGTGTTTTCCTCCCAACTCTTACTGCACTGTGTTTCCCCCCTGTGTTCCCATAGGTTTTCCTGTCGTGAGGATGGCAAAAATCTTGCTGCTGAGTTTAAAAAGAGATCAAATTTTTCCCGTTAGTGTCTGGCAAAGTGTTCTGCGTGCCTGCTTTTAAATAGCTCAGCAACTCCTTACAGCACCTTTGGACTTGGAGTCACCAGACTTTTTCTGTCGTTCTGCTACTGTCCCCTGCGGTGCAGGGCCTGATCCCAATCCCCTGCAGCCAGTGGAAACATTCTTCTTGGTAGCCTTTGGGTTAAGTCCAGGCAGTTGGCTGACTGTTTCCCAGGCTTTACCTAGGGCAGCTACAGCCTCAACACCCTCCCAAAGTAGTGCAGATCCCTGGTGCATGTGTCTTTAAGCCTTGCTTCCTTTTTTCCATTTCATAAATGTTTTGGAAAATTGAACTGTATAACCGTAGCACATGCTTTTTAAAGAATAAACAATACAGACAGGCAGTAGCTCAGAGTGACTGTGCTACCTAGAACTGAAACTGCCTTTGCTAATGGTTCAAGTTGAACAAAAGATCAAAGGAAAAAAAAACCCAAACTTGAATGTTTATCTTTCCCTTTGAATCTTTGATATCAGTGCTACATCTGATTTCTTTTAGGAGTTTCTTACTTTTGATAAACTGTATGAACAGTTTAAAGACAAACAAAATAATTAAGGTTAAAATAGATAAAAATATTAGTTTCTGGTCATGATATCAAGAAGGTCTTTAAAGACTACATCCCTTTTAAGTTAGGTTATGTTCTGCTTAGATTCCCAGTCTGGAGTCTTGATGGTCATGGCCGGGGCAAAGGACCACAAGTTTGGGGCAAAGACAGCAAACTGAGGGAGGAGGAGGAGGAGTGCTGTGCTATCCTCAGCCGGGTGTTAGGTTGGGTGAATGAGCATTGCCACCTCCTCTCTTAATGCAGTCGCTGCTCTCTTGGGGTGTCTGAAACATTGAACCACAGCAGTCTGCAACAAAGCTCCTGCTGTAATTATACCTTATCATAATTTTTAATCTCCCACTGCCTTCTTTTCTTAACTTTGCTTTAAGATCTCCGTCTTGGTCTAAATGCACATGCTGGGAAGACCTCACCTGACCTCCCCTGCAGCACTGTGCATCAGTTCCTACATGCTAACTCTGCAGGGGGACAGTGACCTGGACCCCTGGTACAGCTCCTACCTCGCACAGCCCTTGCCAAGCAGTGTTTTCTTACCACCGCTCTTTCTGACGCCTTGGCTCAGATACTCAGACTCCTCTACGCTGGTTTTCATTGTGCTGCCCAGGTGTACCCGCAGAGTTGGTGTGGATCCCTCAAGGCTCACCTCAGTACCAGTCAGGGCTGCACATGCTGGGTGAAGAGAGGAGATCCTGTCCCTTTCAGTGCATGTGGTGGTAAGGTGGTGTTAGAAACTTGCAGTGGCATGCAGATGCCTTAGGGCCCATGAGGTTGCTTGCTAATTAGACCACTCCTTTGGCTGTGATGCACACTGAGAAATAGCTTGCTACTCAGTGCTAGTGTAGACAGTTTAAATCCTGTTTTATCCTGGCTCTTAGATGACACATTCATGCCTCAGCAAGGAGTATGTCTTAAGATCCCAGAAAAGACCATCTTCATAATCTCGCCACCCACAGTAGCTTTAGCACTTTTGGTATCCAATTAAAAATAAGTCACGATGCAATTCAATTTTAAATATGACCGTTATATTAATAAATACCCTTCACCACAACCACAGGACACACAGACACTGGTATGTATGAATTTGTGTTGTTCTTTGGTGTTTCATGTGCTGGGTATTTGTTGAACCTACAGCTGTGCAAACGTGTGCTCCCACTTAAGAGTTACAGCCTGGGAGGAGAGATGCCTGTGGTCAACTCCCAGTAATTCACTGAGGATCTGATCATCCCAACACTGCTTATCTGTGCACTGTTGCAGGCCTGCAGGTTCAGTGAGACACATAGGGAACCCACTGCAAACTTGTGCTGCAGTGAGGACCTACTTCTGTTAATGCACGAGAAGATGCAGATGTCAGCACCTTCCCAATTATCTCTGCTGGCTTCACAGAGGTGACAGCAGTAAAAAGTGACAACTCTTGCTGTGCTGCATGTGTGAATGAAAGAAGCACATCTACTTAAGGGTAGATGGTGGAGCACCTCCACCTTTTCACAGTTTCTCTGTTGGTCTGTGTTGCAGGGTGGGAGGGAGAGGGGGTGCCTGTGGTGGTCCCTGTTCAGAGTTCCTGAGGGTCAGTTCCATATTTTGCCTTTTAGAAGACATTTACTGCTCACATGGGTTAGCAGTGGGACTTTCTTTGCAGTGACTGATTATAAACATTCAGTATCTTTGTTATACCCGGGTCAGTTAAATCCTTTCATCCAACAATAGATCTGACATTCCCTACTCTGACCTGACATTTCCCTCCAGAATGGCTGATGGATCTCCTGTACAGCTCCCACATGGGCTGTCAATTATCTTATGTCTGAGTAATGACAACATCCTTTTTTTCTGACTTCCATGAAGCAATCCAATCACACCCACCCAAACATCTGCAGCGATAATTTTTGTCTCCAATAACTTATAAACATGTCCTTCAGTTCATGTCTCTACAGTAGCACCCACTTCAGTTCATGTCTCTACAGTAGCACCCCTCTCTTCACCTTGTTAAATATGAGGTACCTGTCTTTGTTTTCAAGTCCCCCTGTGACCTCTCCCAGTCTTCTTATCTCTCTGCTGTGAGATGTCAGCACTCACCTCTATCAGTCCCTGATGCCAACTGTCTGCTCATTACATTTTTCAAACAAATGCTTTCCTGCTCTTGTTTGTGCTGCTTGTCTCGTTAGGGGTAATCTGCTATAGACAACCATAATTCTGCTGTTTCCCTTCCAGTTAGGCTCCCGACACCAACTGCATGGACCAGGCTAGAGCAAATTGCACTGTGGCAGCAGGGTGTAGCTTTTGAGACAGAGGTGATGGCACCAAAACATGACATGATGGCACCAAACACTGGAGAGTGTGAGGGAATCAGTATTGCATAGGAAGCTGCTGTTCAGACGCAGTTACGTAGACTGTAGGGATTGTGAACTGTTCGTTGCTTTTTTCAGATAGGGCCAGTCTTTTTTTGGATTAACTCTCTCCAGTTTACTATGATTTCGGTAAGGAGTGTGACAAGAGGTAGGTTGTGGGTGCGCTGAGCCTGCTGCCAAGCACCCTGACTAGTGCTGCCTCGTTCTCAGATGCACTGTCTCCACCCTCGTTTCTGAGTCTCTTGAAGTGCTTTGGAGCACAGAGTGGCTTTTCACCTTCTGTCTGTGTAGTCCCTAGCACAGTAAGGTCCCTAGCACAGTAAGATCCCTACCCATCTTCAGGGCCCTTACTTCTTTGGTAGTATGTGTGCAGCACAATCATCTTGTTCCAGGAGTTATTTTTTAATTTTGGAAAATGTCATATCAAGTGAATATCTTAACAATTGCAGACCTTGCTTGAAAGGAGAATCCTCTGGAGCTGGGGGTGATGTGTGTCACAGCTACAGATGAGCATGAGAGCTCTGAGTGTTGACAGCCAAGGCAACAAATGTATGCAAGAGTCTTTTTTTCCTCCTGTACCTTTTAGCTAAGAGTTTGTGTCACCAACAATGGGAGTGAAGCCCAAACACGTAGTACATCCGTGCCACGTAGGCTTCAGAAACTCTGTTGGGCAACAGGTATCCTTTCTGGTTCCATGCTCTTTATCAGGGAGCTTTCAGGCTTCATGCCAAACACTGCTTTGGCATCCCTTTCTCACTAGAAATGCAGCTATAGGTTCTTTTAGCCAGGACCCTTGCCATCATCCTATAGAAAAACAGATTATTCCAAGCTTTTTCTGCCTTCCAGAGCTGCAGAGTCACTGGAGTCCTGCAGCCTGAAAAGCCTGGAGCAACACTTTGTGCTAATTTTGCAGCAGCCATACAGAGCAGTGGGCAAATACTTTAATTTGTTTCAATTATTCAACCTGTTTACTTAGTTCTGTATTTAGAAAGCCTGGATAAATGAAGCTGTAACTTCCTCTTCCTCCCTTCCCCTTCATCAGCAAAATAAACAGCTGAAGAAGAAATGCCACAGAAAAAGCAACACCTGTGAGTCCTCCCAGGAAGCTGAAGGAAGCAGCCCCTTAGGAGAGCAGCACATGAGATGCCAGGGCTGGAGCAGATCCACATGTCCTGATTCATGTTACAGTGCCAGGTGTTCCCTGTTTTCCCCCCTACAGCCCTTCACTGAAACCAAGTGGTTGACACCACCATGAAATCAATCTAGATAAACCCTCTGAGAGAATTTGACTGGGCAATGAGATGTCCCTGCCATCAGGCACATGAAGCTTTCATCCTGGTGTCACGGCCTGTCGTGGTTTAACTCCGGCT
>NW_010258639.1:0-1279 GCF_000690775.1 Eurypyga helias
TAGGATATTAGGGATGTAAGGTGGAGGAGTGGCCACTTAAGGTGGAATAGTGACGAGTCGAGGTGGAGTAGCAGGGATTTACGGTGCAGTAGCAGGATTTGAGGTGGAGTAGCAGGATTTGAGGTGGAATAGCGGGATTTGAGGTGGAATAGTGATGAGTTGAGGTGGAGTAGCAGGGATTTTGGGTGGAGTAGCAGGGATTTCAGGTGGAAGAGCAGGGATTTACGGTGGAGTAGTGGGATTTGAGGTGGAATAGTGATGAGTTGAGGTGGAGTAGCAGGGATTTTGGGTGGAGTAGCAGGGATTTCAGGTGGAAGAGCAGGGATTTACGGTGGAGTAGTGGGATTTGAGGTGGAATAGTGATGAGTTGAGGTGGAGTAGCAGGGATTTTGGGTGGAGTAGCAGGGATTTCAGGTAGAGTATCAGGGATGTAAAGTGGAGTAGCGGGGATTTACGACGGAGTAGCAGGGGTTTAAGGCGGAGTAGTGGCCATGTAAGATGGAATAGTGACGAGTTGAGATGGAATAGCGGGATCTGAGGTGGAATAGTGATGAGTTGAGGTGGAGTAGCAGGGATTTACGGTGGAGCGGGGATTTACGACGGAGTAGCAGGGGTTTAAGGCGGAGTAGTGGCCATGTAAGATGGAATAGTGACGAGTTGAGATGGAATAGCGGGATCTGAGGTGGAATAGTGATGAGTTGAGGTGGAGTAGCAGGGATTTACAGTGGAGTAGCAGGAATTTCGTGTGGAATAGCAGGGATTTTCAATGGAGTAGCAGGAATTTCAGGTGGAATAGCAGGATTTGAGGTGGAACAGTGGGGATTGAAGGCCGAATAGTAGCAATATAAAGTGGAATAGTGGGGATTTACGGCGGAACAGCAACAACTCAAGGTGGAATAGCGGGGACATAAGTGGTATAGCGGGGATTTTAGTGGAATAGCAGGGATTTCAGGTGGAATAGCAGGGGTTTAGGGCAGAATAGTGGGGATTTTAGTGGAATAGCAGGGGACTACGGGATTTTAGTGGAATAGCAGGGATTTCAGGTGGAATAGCAGGGGTTTAGGGCAGAATAGTGGGGATTTTAGTGGAATAGCAGGGATTTCAGGTGGAATAGCAGGGGTTTAGGGCAGAATAGTGGGGATTTTAGTGGAATAGCAGGGATTTCAGGTGGAATAGCAGGGGTTTAAGGCGGAATAGCAGCAACTTGAGGTGGAATAGGAGCGATTTCAGGTGGAAGAGCAGCAATTTAAGGCAAAAAAGCAGCAGTTTGAGTGGAACA
>NW_010258639.1:1397-1785 GCF_000690775.1 Eurypyga helias
GGGATTTGAGGTGGAATAGAAGCCATTTAAGGTGGAATAGCAGGGATTTCAGGTGGCATCGCTCCGGACAGGGATGCAGATATAGGCTATGTATGACGTATCCCGCGGCGCTATGTGTGACGGGGATGTACAGTTCCACATGGGATGGCGACCGCCGCTGCGCCCCCGGAGCCCGTGGGACCACCGTGACCCCAAGGTCATGGCTGAAGGTCCATCCCGGCCACGATCCGGGTCAATAATGCCCGGAATTCCCCGATTCCTGGTACCAACCCACCACGGGATGATCCAGGGCGGGCGGGGACGGGTCCCGCTCTCCATCCCGGCCCGGTCGGGAATGGGGTCAAGGGATGCTTGGCCACCAAAAGTGGGGATGGGGGGTGATCCAGGG
>NW_010258640.1:0-2989 GCF_000690775.1 Eurypyga helias
GGCGCCTTCAGAAACGCGCCGCAGCTTCCCGGGGGGTCTGTGCCCTGCGCCGGGGCTGAGGGGCAGCGATGGCGGCGGAGGCCCTGTGCCTGGGTGGACGGAGCCGTGCTCAGCGCTGTCTTTGCCGTTAACGGAGAGAAATACGACGTGACACGTTTTCTGCTTAGGCCTTGATTCTCAGCGTAACTGCAGTAATTACGAAAACGGTCCCCTCTTTATTAACTTTCCCGTTCTTTATGTTATTTTGCCTCTTGCCTCCCGGCGGGGGAGGCTGGAGGTATTTGGCATGCCTTCGACAGGTAGCTGCGTTTCTGCATCAGCAAACGAATCCTTTCGGAGGAAACACTGCTGAATTTTCCAAGAGCTACCTGTGTAGCGCTGGATATCCAAATTGCAAGTTAGACGGAATCATCGTGGATTCGTTCCGATTTTAAACTTTTATCTCGGCAACTCCCTCTTCACCAAATTCTTGGTTTGTACTGAGAAATGCTTTGGACAGTAGGTGAAGTGCCCTTGGGGGTAGAAGCTGGTTGATTGTTATGTTGTGTCATCCCCCTCAAATTTCTTGTCCGTTACTGGCTATAAAAATGTCAGTAACCAAAGGCAGCCCCAGATAAAACATTCAGCATCAAGAGTACAGGTTTTCAGAGCCTGGGTCTAGTCTCCCACCACGGAAGAGGACCTGTTTTTGTCAAAGTCTTGAGTTCAACTTCTGTATTTTAATAACCAGACTCCAAGCTTTCATGCTTAGGCTTTGTCTTGGCTAAGCAATTATAGTCTTCCAACCTGCAAAATGGATCCCTTGATATAAAAAATTGGCTAGATTTTGTAAGAGCTGTCCAAATGTAATCCATAATTCCCAGCATCCTAAGCTATTGCAGAGCAGCACCGTTGGACCATATGATGACTAAAACGTGAGTGTGAGTCTCCCAGCATGCGTATGTGTTCCCACCATTCCTGCGAGCAACAGAACTGCAGTGTTGGTAGCAGCCTTCAGAAATCATAGAAGATCATCCTGGTAGGGATCTTGCGGTGGAAGTTTGGGGATGTGGTTAGTGCCCTGTGCATCTTCTCGCCTTGCGTGAACCCTGTTGCGTAACAGTTGTAACTTCCCTTGCTCAGGCTGTTGAGGGAGCGATGACGAAGCGTGACACCTGACTGCAGGTCATATTCCTCGAGAAGATGCTTCGTTCTCAAATCGGATAAGTCAGTCTCTTTTAAGATGTTTTGATAAATTGGATCACAGTTTATGATAAATGAAAGGAACAATGAGTCACTTAATGAGAAGCAAAGAGCAGAATTCCCCAGTTACTCAGGGCTGCCAGAATGATACAGATAGCATACACAAATAGCCAGGCTCTTGCTACAGAAAAGTAAAAGCCATTTATAGAAACTATATGGGGAGAAGAAATATTTTGCTGTGCTACAAAGGATGTTGTGATCATTGTTTTATCTTGAAATACAGGTACAACACAGCATCAAAATTCAATTGGAAGTCCACGTCTCTTACAAACATGGGAAAATTTTATCACAAAGATGACTAGTTGGGCTAAGCCTTAAGTGTAATGATGATCCAGACAACAGCACTGCGTTCTGTGTTCACCATGCTCCATTGGGAACCTTGATCCACAAGTGATAAGATGCTGGAAGTGCTTAGCAGTGGGAGGAATACACTGCTTGCCTGTGTTATACATTTCTGTGTTACTCTTTTATTTGGTGGAGGGAAGTAATAAAAATGGAGAATAACATTTCAGAGCATTGAGAAGCTTATAACTGGCGTCAGTTTTGCACTGAAAGTAAATGGTGTTGTGCTGAAGGCACAGATTTACGAAGGTGGGAGGACAGGGGCTGTAGCTCTCCCTCCAATGCTGCCAGCGCCACTCCTGTCACATGATGCGACTGCACAGTCCTCCGCTCGCACTGCAGCTGCGCTTGCCCTGGACTGTGCCAGTCAGATTTCGCCTCTTTTCGCATCACTTTCAGTCTGGTTTAGCTCTCTTGGAGCTAAACTGGAGTTGTTGATAAAGTGCCGCAGTCTGAACGGGTGGCGGGAATTCATTTGATCATCTGGACACGTTACTCTGTTGGCTTGTCTTTTATTCTGCATGGTGTGCTTTGGGCAAGGAAGGAAGAGTTCTGGTGTGAAAGTCTGTTCTGAACTGATGTTACGGCCTAAATAGCTAAAATTTAACTGTATTTTAAACAAAAAAAACCCACAACACCCTCCCACTACCCCCCCCCAAAGCATGATCCAGCTCTCAGCCCTATCACAGAAATCTATGTTGATGTCTGTCTTTCACTGAACTTTTCATAGGGGTCTTTTTTCATAGAAATGTTCAGTTGGAGCTATCTTTGTAGAAGGAAAATCGGGATCTGTACATCCAAGTTTTAGAACCATTTTCTTTGTTATTCTTGCATAAAGACATTCTGCAGGCTTGGCTTTTGTAGCCGAGTTGCTCTCTTTAAGCACATAAGCTCTGTTCTGGATAGGTAGTATTTAACCAGGCTGGAAACAGAGGTATGGAAGAGGGTACGTGCTGCAGCAGAAGGAAGCAGTTTAAAGGAGTGGACCAAATTGTGTGTGGGAGCTGCTCGGAGGGTCAAGTAGAGGTCTGTTTCTCTAAAGTATGTAATTTAGTTGCCAACACAAATATTACCTAGCAGTTTACATGTGCTGAGAGAGCGCAGCAGAGCCCCGCAAGAGGAATAGAGTAGAATAACCATCAGTCTGGTTCCCTGAGGATGTCAGTCAGGAAAGGAAGTGTGCGGTGCCAGAAAGCCTGGATGGAACAGCAGGTTTAGAGGACTCGTCGTTTGAAGTATTTTTAATTATTGCTATTATTATAATGGAACACAGACTAGAAGCTGATTATTTTAAAAAAATATAATTAAAGCAGAAGTCAGCAGAGGGATTTCTCTGCTGTGTGGCAGAGGAATGGTCCAGGAGCAGTTCCTACTCGAGAGGCTGAATTCCCTGAGTGACGACGCT